>NC_133024.1:93713125-93875416 GCF_048771995.1 Taeniopygia guttata | reverse complement strand
GGTATATAATTTCATTTTTGTCCAATAGCTCATTCATATTACAGCACTCTTTAAAAATAATTTTTAAAAAAGTGCTGTGTGCCATTTGTCAGGTGTAGTAGTGCTTGCTTCCAACAGAAATCTTTCTTCCATGGTCTTCCTTGTATCACAGGTGTGGATGGTAATAATATGGGTCTGTTCTGTCTATCTATGCATTGTAGAAAAGGAAATGCTTCATGCTCTAAGGTTTAGTACATTGAAAAAAGTAAATATAGTGAAAAAATCCATTGGATATACAGGATAATCTGCTGCTGACTATTGTTATATTCTTCCTATAAACAGCTTATATTATTGTGGGTGATCTGTGGTTTTCTATGTGCTTTGTTTTTCTGATTTTTGTTTATTTTTTAAATAATCAAATACTTGCATTTAAATATGTATGACTTTATGGTTAAATCTCATATATAATCCCATATATTCATGTTAATTTTTTTTATTCACTTGACTTTAAGGAACAATTTTGCAGCTGACTGAAACAGTGGTTAACTCAAAAGTCTCTCTCATCTTTCCTTATCATCCTTTACTACATTAGGTCATCTATTTCCTCTTTTTTTCCGCCCTTGGAATAAAATATAGTATGTAATAAAATTATCACAAATATACCTATATCTTTCTACAGTGCAATTAGTTGACAAATTATATTTAAGATACTAAATATAGAATACAACCATTAAAACAAAATTTCAGTAGCAAATGGAAACATCTGCATTTTCTACATATTCATTTTCTGAAAAAAATGTCATTCTTATGTTCTTCCTGTTTTTTTCAAAGCCATTGAATAGGCTTTCTTATCTTCCTGGGAATTATAAATGGGATCATGATCTATCCCCTGAGCAATATGGATTTTTACACATATGCCACTGTGCATGAAATATTTATTTGTATGGCCTTAGTGTGTGTTTTGATGATGTTCCAGTTCAGTTTTTTTAGCTTACACAATGATATTTCTCTATTCCTATACTTTGAATTGCACTTTGTAACAAAAAGAGACTTAACAAATAATTTATTCATTCTCTTCAACAATTTCTCAGAAGTACAGCTTTTCATTTGACTATATATTGACTTCCTATGTGTTTGTGTGTATGCATGTAAAGATTTTTATCTTTATTTCTTCCATAGAAAAATTTTTTAAATATATCTCTTAATTGTTACTATTGTTAGTTGTCATTTTTGAACAAAAGTCTGGACTGTTTATTCTGGAGAACGCCTAAAAACAAGTGGAAATAGGATGAAATCAGAGACATACAAATATTGTCAGGAAAACCAAGAATTATCTATTACAGTATGAAAACAGTAAAACTCCCATAGCTTTGTACGTTTCTGCATTCTCCTTTCTTAAGTTTCTGTTATTGGTACAATTTCACCCACAGGGAATCTCAGAATGATTGTCACTATTAGCTCTGTTGAAGTAGTGCTGAAGTCTAAGTGTTTTACAGTTGTTAGCAAGGAAAACTCTTGTACCTTACATTACATGGAGAAAAAAAAAAAAAAAGAAAAAAAAAAAAAAAAAAAGAAGGAAGAGTTTAAAAAAGCCTTCCTACTTGTCTTTTTGTCTTTTTTAGGTAGTCTCAGAAGTTTGCACTCCACTTCTTTTCACTTCCCTTTGGCTTTTCAAACCCTATCCTAGCCATTTAAGATGAAATTTGTCTTACTATCTTACATAGGGCAGCTGACTGTGGCCATAAATCATACAGACTCTCAACCAGCCTACTTCCTTCTCCCATGGGGTGGGGAGATAGTAGAAAGCAGCTGAGAAGTCTTATGGATTGATATAAAGTAGTTAAATAAATGAGGCTAAAATTGAGCACAGAAGCAAAGCAAAATTCAGTTAATTCACTACTTCCCATTAGCAGACAGATTAGCCAACTCTGGAAAGCAGGACCTCAGCACATGAAATGGTAATTTGTGAAGACAAATGCCATAACTACAAACATCTCCTTTTTCTCTTCTTTCCCTTTTTACTTCTTTCCCTTTACTTCCTTTTACTGCTAAGGAAGACACCATATGGTGTGGAATATCCTATTGTTTAGTTGGGGTCATCTGCCCTGGCTGAGTCTCCTGCAAGTTTCTAATGCACTCCTGGCCGCAAAGCTGTGATGCTGCAAAAACACGGGTCAGTGACAGCCAAAATACTGGTGCCTTGTTTCAGCCACACATCCAGAACACAGGACCGTGCATACAGCTGTGAAGACAATAAGCTCCATCCCAGTCAGCCCCAGTAATATGTGTAAATGCATTACTGGAGCTTTACTGAAGATGGGAATGATAAACATGTTACAATCTAAAATCATATTTATGTCCTCATCTCAGGTAGCCCTCCAAATCAAAATAAAATACAAATGAAACTCCATAGAGAATAAGAAATTTCACCACTGGACATATTCTCTATTCTTTTGTATTTAAATATGATATATAAACTTCTGGTTAGGCTTTCTATAAATACTTCCTTTCATTAAAATAAACTGTGATATTTTTCACATTGCTTTTAGGAATTATGAATTCCAAAATAATTGAAAAGCAATCAGTAGAAAATTTAAACTGAGAAATCAGGGAAAACTCTACAACAGCTGTATTTTCAATGAGATACACTTGGCATATCGTTTGCAAGTTTTTCAGTTTGACTAATAAGCTTAGAATTCTACTGGTAACAGAACAACTAAATGGTGTGCGAAAATTTATGCTTAGCTCTTGTGCAGGTATCAAGGGAATCTCTACAAAATATAAAGAAGAATTATGAGATTTAGATGTGGCCCAGTTTAACAAACTAATTTCCAGCATACTAATTTAACTGCTCTGAAAAGAATATGACAAACAATTCCATATAATTTCTATTTAAAATTCATACTTGGCAGAACTTCACTCCACAGATCATCACACATGACTGGAAGCAAAAGTGCTGCTTCTTTCTCTTTGGAATGCTTAGGAAGAGCTCAAAGAAAAGAGTGAAATGAATCAAGAACAAAATAGGAAATAAGAGTGGTTGTCTTCAAGGAGAAAAAGTATTAATGGATAATTTACAGCACTTGATCTTGTGTCAGCATTGTCTTCTACCTCAAACAGATTTTTGCCTCTGTGATATTATTCCAAATATCTTTTTAATACTGAACAGTCATATCCTATCAGAGTTTTAATTTTTCTGGATGAACAAGCTAATTTTTAACACCTTCTCTTATACAAAATGATGTCCATGCTTTTGACCATGATGGTAGCCTTCTCCACATTTGTTTAAGTCTTCATTAATCTTCCTATCAGAAACAATCAAAACTTAATGTAGTGTTCCAGATGAGGTCATCCTAAGTTCTTATGCAATAATAGTAGTATTAGACCATCTCTACTGAACATATTTTATGGCTTGTATATCTGATAGGCATTTGTTCCTTTTCCATAATCACACCAGTCATCTTCTGGTCATACTAGACACATTTGCTAATTATCTTATTATTAGACACACTTTTGCTAATTATCTTTGTGATGATCAACCCCTTCAGTCAATCAGTTGAATTCTAAGTAACTAAGGGAAAGGAAAAATTGAGAAAAAATTATTAACTAGATATAAAATCTTAGTAAGGAATCCAACAGTCCTACCACTTCACCAGCTTCCCTTTTATTTTCTTCCCTATAGAATCACAGCCTGTGGGATATAAATCTATATATACATGATACAAAGTAATATCAGGAAGTGCCTACAAAAGGAGGCTCCAGGAGTCTGTTCTTCTTCAAGAATAAACAGAAGGATGTAAAGATTTTTTGTGGTTTAAAAATCATATATAGATATTTTGTATTTATAAAACTCATTATCATATCTATGAATAGTATACTATGCATTTTCTGCATTTTCTATATAGGTCTATGTATATAACTTTGTATTTATGTGCATCTTTACATCTAAGCAATCCTTCATTTTATATTAAAAATACCTTTTTCTCCACACACACACACAAAAAGCCAAAACCAAAAATAAATCCCTTTATATACATTCTCTCTAAAAATACACTAAGAAAGAGAAATTAACAATTGTAGGACATGTAGTAACATTTACTAGCTCAAAGTGTAAGAGACTAAGGACAAGATGTATACAAACTTGAAGCTTAGAAGTAGGAGGAAACTTCCATGCTTTTGCTTTACCTTCTCCATTACCAGAAAGAGGCAATCATAAAACACAAGAACATAGGTATTGTACTGATCAGTCCTACAGCAGACATGTATGCAGCGATTTTATGTTTTCATCCCTTTCATGTTTCATTTAAATCCTTCATAGTTAAAACCTAAACCCTGAATCCTGGTGTTTGATTTTAAATCATAATATTGAGACATTACCTACATAACTTGCTATCTTGTTTTCAATATTAACATAAATAACAAGCAGTTCAGTTGAAAAGTGAATTCTTTTTAACCTGTATATTAGTCCTTCATGGCTATTGCAATGGACCAATTCCCGTTTTCCAGTTTCCAGTATTGCTAAGACCTTGTTGACCATTTTGCAGTGTAAGCACTTTTTCTGTACTCAGTGAAAAGAATAGTTAGAGAAGTTGGAGGAGCTCCAAAACAGTAAGTTGAAGGAATATAACTTTCTTTATGGCTTTATCCAAAAGATCAGAGATGCAATCTGCATTCCTGCTGTAGCTGTGATGTAACTAGGCCACAATGCCAGCTGAGATTGGGTTATTTCTGCCTCATCAGTCAGCATCTTTGAATGAGAAGGCAGATATGATTTATGGTGGAACAGAGGCTGACAGAACCCAGCTGGAAATGCTCATATTATGGTAGCTGAAATGCAAAAAATTGGGTTAGTGTTGAAATTCAAAATATAATCGAGGTCATATAAATGAAGATAAGTAATTTAGTCTCATAAAACTGACAGGCAAGAGCCCTAAAACAACATTTGTATGTATTTTCTGTCTTTGATTAGCGATGTCACTAATACATTTTTACCATAAAAGTATTCTCCCTTACCTCTCCTATCTGCACAGACTAAACTCAACTGCAAACAAGAATCTGTTGCTGCCTGAAGGTGATGATCTATGATAAACAAATTAGCAGTCTATCCCAGGTGAGTGTGGACTGGTGTCTGAACACATAATCTTCACTGCTGATATTTATTGTCAAGTCTGTTGGTAAAATCAGCAAACAGAGCATTTCTATCATTCTAACATTTAGTACTTAACATTTTTACAAAAAAGCAATAGCATTCAGATGTAATGGTAGAAAAAGTATTTGAAAAAATCCTATGCTTTTCCATAGACAGTAAAAATTAGTCATGGTGACTGCAAGGACTTATGTTTTCTGTTTGGTTTGCTTGTTTGGGGGTTTTTGGCTTATTTTTACTGAAAAGTAAAATGTCTCATGTACTCCCTTCCAAAGCTAGAGTTGAGTCTTGTGCACTGGATATATTTGCAATGCATCTTTGAAGTCTGAGCACATTTTTTAGTCCCCAGTCTGCTGTTTATCCTGTTACTGTCTTGCATGTATGCTCTAGTGCCTTCTGTCTTGGTTGATCACCCTTTTGTGAATGTCCTGGGTCTACAGAAGCTGCGGTATGTTAACCTCAGTCTCCCTGGTGAGACTATATAAAGCTTTTCCCCTCCTTCATTCTTTATAATACTGACCAAAAAAAAAGAAAAAAACTTGGGTAGAAGACCAGATACTGACATTATTGGTGAATTGACTGTTTAAAACCTAGTTTCTGGTCATAGTATAGACCAAGTAATTTGAACCGAGCAGATACTATGAGAGTGGATGTTCCAAAAGGCTCCAGAAACTAAAAAGGTGCAATGGCAGCAATTGTAGTACCAGTTACCCTGAGATGACACTGACTATTGCAAAACTGAATATACCATAACTCAGTTCCAATGGGTGAGTAGATGGAGAACACTTATACTGAGAATACTCTCGCCTGGTGCTTCTGATCTATATTGGACGAGTGGACTTGTGAATTTTCTTTTTTTCCCATCTGAAGAAAATGTAGGTCTTTGCCTTGCAAATGTGTGTTGTGTGATAGAGGAAAGGTCTGTAAAACCATATTGGGGAAAATTTACAGCCTTGAACAACTGAAGATGACTATAGTAAAAGTAGTACTGAGTGAATAATAAAACATATGATTGAAGAGGGAGGGGAAAGTAAGGTTTGATTTAGAAACATATATATCTGTTTCATAAATGATAAGCTGCATTGAGTTTATCCTTTTCCTTGTAACACACAAGAAATCTGCATGGGTACAGTTTCAGACCTCTCATTTCAGGTTTCATACTGAATTTTAAATGTGTATGCCAAAGTCTCCTATGGATGCTGGGTGAAAACTCCACTAGCTCTTTTTGATCTCTTGTATCACAGAAAGATGTCATCACATCCTTTGCATAGCATTTCCACATCACTAGCTTGGCTTCCTTAAATTTTGTTTCTTCCTAATATACTGATATCTTATTCTATTTGTGTTTCATTTTTTAAATCTTGTATCAGCATTATTTAGTACCTATATTTATTTTAAAATGATTTTTCTTTTTAATTTCATCGTAAGATATCCTAATTTTAAAGGGTTATGTCTGTTTTTATTTATGTCTTTGCATTTTTCTGAAACTTGAATCTTTCTTGTCCACATTCCCTCATTTCTTGCTTACTCTTCCTTTATTCCCACCAACAAACATTTTTCTGGTAATCATATCCTCATGACCCTCTTTGTTATATGATTTGTGCTCATTATTTTTCTTAAATTCTTCAGTTCTTATATTTGTTCCCATCCCTCTACTTTCCTAGTTAAAGGAAGGTATCACGAGGATAGTTCAATATTGTAAGGGTAATTATTAAAATAAAAAAAAAGAAATTGAGGAATATTTTTTATATCTTCAAAATTTAAAGGTCCCAACTTTTAAAATTTACCACATAGTAAGTGCACTTTTCTTAAAGAAAAATAGAAATAAGTGGTGATTTACAAAATGTAGAAATGCAGTCCAGATTTTTATTTATCAGGCAAAATTTTGTTTGTTCTCTACTGGAGCTGTATATAAATAGAATATTTTTTATTATTATAATTAGATAATTATTTTAACTATAATATAGCTAAGATGAACAAATGAACCATCAACTACATTTTTCATATTTATTACTATATATTAATTATACTAAAATAATCAAAATATAACATACTATTTGTAATACTTTGTATTGAAGACATAAAATGTACCTTAGAAGCAATAGTGTTGGGTTATCAAATGCTAATAATCTCGTTTAATTTCTTTGAACTCTGTTTAAGAAGTCATGTATTATTTTATAAATTACTTATTAATTTTTCTCATTCATAGTAAATACTTAAAGAAACTATATATGTTAGATGGATTCTTTATTTTTTGTTCATATTTTAGAAACATTTGAAAAAACTTCAAATTATTCTAGTTATTTTTAAAATGCAGATCCACTAAAAATCCTCTTAAAATGTTGTTTTTCATATTCTCTCTTTAAAAAATGCATTTCTGAAGTCAGTAAAAGACTTCCTATTGCTGGAATCCATTCGAAATCTCCTATGGCAGTTTCCAATTAGAGATTAGCTGTCAAGTCCTCAGAATCACCAGTGCAACGAAATCTCTCTGATAATACTGGTAACCTTCCTCACTGATAATAGCTTTTAGGGCTCTTTGCTATTTTTTAGGGAAAGAGAATAGTGAAGAACATAAGAGTTAGAACTTGAAAAGCATAACAGCAGTAAACATGCAGCATGTCTCTTCTATTTGATGAAGGGATGACATGCTGTGCTTATTTTGAAGAACTGTGAAAATGGGAATTGCAACAGGAAATAGAAGAGAGAAATGGGAAAAACATACTTCAACAACTACTTTCATTAGGTTGTCACTTCTTTATAGAGGAGAGCAGCAGGTTAAGATTTAATCTGAAAGTTTACAGCAATATTTCATAAAACAGACCTTTCTCTCCTCAAAGTGCATCTCAGTATATTTCTTACTTTATTTCTGTGAAATCTTTGGGGTAAAAAGCAGATGAGACATAAGGATACCTACCAGGATTTGATTCTCTTGGAATAAATTTCATGTCACTTTTCCATGCTGCTCATTGCCTACCTTTGAACCTGTCCTATTTACTTCTAAATCTTGCCAGCATCAAGGATCTGGAACTTCTTTTCACTCCATTAAACTGAAAGTTTTTCAGGTCTAAGTACAAAATTAAGAGTTGTGAAAAGCAGAAATTGATGCAGCTTGTGTAACACAAAACTTGATTTCAAAGCAAAATCTGACAAAATGTAAGAACGTGAGTAGGAGGGATGTATGGCACATAACCATAAGGGACAGACAGATGACAGTTTTACAGTAGGGAAATTATCATCATAGCAGCAATTGGATTAAGATAGCATGTGTAGAAGTTCTGCTCTTCCCTGACCCCATTCCCAATCCTGCCACAGTGGACAGGGACCAAAAAATGTAAAAATTAGCAGACATGGATATTTTTTTTTTGTCTTTCACAGCTCTACATATGTTGTGACTTTAACTCTGAATGATATGTTGATTTTTATATTTTTATAAATATTATATTATATAATATATAATAATATAATATAATATTATATTATTTTTTTATATAAATAACCTTTTTAATTCCACTGATTTTCTTAAAATACTTTTTGTATGTTCATGACTTTCCATGTCCACTATTAGTTAAAGTATCTAGTAAGCCTGAAGTCCAACACCTTTGGTGAATATGATCAGGCATGTACCTGCAATCACACATATCTTTGAAATTTTAACTATATGACCAGGTCAATACTACTAAAAAGTATGAACTTCCTGGTTAGAATGCAGGATGCATTTTCAGTCAACAATTTTTGTACTTGTAATCCTGGTAAACCTAAAACAGTTACAGCACTGGTAACTCTCTTTTTTTTTTTTTTGACTAAAAGTTTCTTTTAAAATGTTTAGATGCACTCTGCATAAATCTCTCCTAAAAAGACCTTTTTTTTCTGACAAAAATCCAGACCACTCATTTTCCTTCACTTACAGATATGTATTTGTGCCAACTCCAAAATTTTGCATCAAATATAGATATAATAAGATATCCTGCTTAGACAGGCTTGCTTCTCACTTTGTATCCCAACAACTGACAGGACTGCCTAAACTATTTCAAGACTTAGTAACTCTGACCATAAATAACCTGCTTGCTGTTATGGCCCTATAGAAAATCTTTATGCAGTAGTCTTATAAGACTTTGGGTTTTGAAAGCTTGAGTTTTATGTTCTCACTTCGAGAGTGAATGGTCACAGAACTCTAACTTACGGAGTGCCTCAGTAACTAAGGTATTTATTTCAGGCAATGTCATGCTCATATCTTTCTGTGATAGAGTCATAAAAGAAAGGATTATGAGCTCTCTGTCTTCCTGTCTGAGCTTTGATATGTTCAGTTTGAAAATGTAAAGTAACTAACAATGATCCACATTCATGTCCACTGTTTCTAGGAAAAAGTGAATCGTATTGACTGTACAAACCCTCTGCTGTTTGGTTGAATTAGTGCTTCGCAGGCAGACTTCTTAGTCCACATATAGTCCATATGTACCACACCTCAGAAACAGGCTGGTTCAGATTTCTGAGAATTATACTGGCTATGAATTCCGTTCCATATCATCATACAGATGTATTTAAAAACTATTTTATCAATCCTTTTGTATGTTTTAAATTTTATGAAAAAGAAATTAGATCTGTGAAGTGTGCAGTCCACATATTCACTTAAAGAAACTTCCTAGCAGTCAGAATGGTTTGCTTCTTGTAAGCACCATTTTACTTCAAAATTCATAATTTATTTCACATATACACCATGATATTTTATCAGTATTCCCATTTTCTTGCAACTGCAAATTTAAATAAATGATATAAATGAGAATTATTTTCTTTGTGTTTGAAGATCAGCATCTCTTAGATTCCTTCATTTTTCCTCCAGTCTATCTAAAACTGTACATTTAAAAAATATGCTTGGGTTTCTATTCATAAAAATGTAAATCTATATACCTGGATATCTGACCTGTCATCATCACTGTCTAATGCAGTCCTCTAGCTTAAATCTTCACTTCCTTAATTATCTTCTGGGTTACATAACAGGTAGTGTGAACAATGTACATCTACTATGTTCATCTGACTAGTGCTAAGAATCAGACATGGGACCAATTTTTGGTGCCAATTCTAAAATTTGTTTAGCTTATGTATTGGTTATTTCAGTAGTCCCTAGGAATTTTTGATAGTATATTTATCTTTAAGTCTTTCTAAATACTTGCTTAGAATAGATTCAGAATAGCCTAACTTCAACAGAGTTGAGTGACTTTTTTTCGCACATGTATATGCCTTCCTAAAAAAATAAATACTTTTTTTAAACTGGTTTTCACACCTGGATTTTGGCACTGTCTAGTTCTATTTTTACAAAGCAGCCAAACAAAGTACAACAATGCTGACTCTTTAATACTAAAAATTTATTAGAACATTTGGCTAAGCATCTGCCTGCTAAAAGAATGTCCACTTAAACTACAGCATCATATTTCTTATAACTGTTTTTCTTTTTTGCCTAAAGTATGTTTAGCTCCTGAATAAATTGACTATGCTATCACCCAGTGAGTAGGAAAAAAAAAATAGGTATGACCATAAGCTGCTAAGTGGATTGAATCACATTTCCCTACTGACCTACTGCCAAACAACTGGGACACCAAAACAGTTTACCTGCCTTTACCTTAATAAAAAATAGCACTTACAAATATTTTTACTCCAGAACTCAGTGAGTGTATTCAGCATGTGCCTTAAGCAGAAGTACACATTTGTGGAGATCATTTTCCTCAATGATAGAACTTGGATTTAGTTGTCTATATTTGAACTTTTCCTCTGAATTGACTTTTTAGTTAATAGACATTTTGAGATGTAGTTTATCAGACCTGATGAACTTGATTTCTAACTCAGGATGAGTTGACTCATACCTAAAACTACCTATTTCCTTCAGTTGATTAAAAAAAAAAAAAAAAGGGTTGAGATGTCCATCTAAATTTCTTACTGGAGAAATTGTGTCAAAGTTTCTACATTCTTCATATGGTATATAACTTAACTTCTAATATGCTAAAAAAATTATATTTGGGGTTCTTGAAGCTCAGTTTTTGAAGCCTACAGATTCATCAGAATTTTGAAGTGAAACAATGTGCTCTAAATTCAGAAATTAAATAATAAGTTAAGGGTTTTGTATATGTATTATTGACTATGGAATTTTAAACAAAAGCCGCAAAATTCCAGATAAGTTCTCTTTTAGGTATAACAGATCCTTATTGGATAAAAGCTATTAATTTCTACAACTGCAGTTCTAACCATGGTAATAGCCTTAAATAGCTTTTCAACATATCCTGCATAATTTTTCAGGAAAAAATAATATATATAGAACACCACAGAGGAATAGTAACACATTTTGCTTCAAAACAGTTGTTATCTTTGGTCTAGATGCTGAGTTATAGGTGTGTCATTATGCCTATACTTGCATCTTCATGGGATTACTTAGGACAAACACAAGAATATTTTAATATTTCTAAATACTTTTGAATCTGAATGTTTATCTCAGTTCCTACAGAGAGCAGAATGGTAATTTCCAGTGATTACTCAAGATGTAGAGCACAGTAAGAGCAGAAGCTGGTCCTTTTTTTAATGCTATAACAGACAAAATATAGGGTGATACATTGAACTCCAGAGTATATATTTTTCATAGATGAAGGATCATCAGGGTTCTTCTGTTTTCATATTCTATCACATTACTTTCAACTGAAAAAAAACCATTGATAATACAGATGAACCATTATTTTTTTACTTTTTTTTCAAGTATACAAATAATTTGCCACTTCATTGGTTTCTTAGTAATACATTTTCAGTCAACCTTATAAATTGCCATCAAATCCTATTTTCTATTGAAGTAGTTTTATAAAATTGTTAAATTGATGGATTTTGTTCAGTTGTACACTCATCCTTAGTTGTACTAAATTTTTATGTATAGCTCTTAGCTGAAAAAAACCCCGAGTCCAAACCCAAACCCAACATCCAGTAGGTAGTGGTAATAGAGAGATAAAGGAATAGGCCACCACTAAAGAGCTTCAAGTATTCAAATTTTGTTGGTTTCAGGTTCTGAAAGGCAAAGGTGTTCCCTAGAGAGGCTCATCGGGGGGGTCCTCAGTAGAAATCTTGTCATGTACAAAGCAGAGCCAGCAGAGCAAAACCCTGAGAGACAGCCTGAGACCCCTTTTACCCTAGGCCATCCCAGAAGGATGACAGAATTACTGGAGCAGACTTTGGGCTTTACATGGGGCTGCAAAACACAGGAAAACTTGTCTTCAAAAATGAAAAATTAGAACAAAATGCCAGCTTCAGAAGAATAATTAGGAACAATTAGGAAAAGACCTAAAGGGAACCAGAAAAACTGGACAATGGGTCCATGAGCTACAAACTTCATTTCAAGATACGTGTCACAAAGAGCAGGAATATAGTAGTTGCTAGGATCTCCCTTGCCCTATGGAATAAATTTACTAATTTAAACAATAACCATTCATCTTGAATGCAGAAAAAGACTTAGATGAAAATTATTAAAAGATGGTATAAGCATCATTAGAGCTCAAGCTCTTGATAAATGCAATTATCTCTGCTTCTACAAGGTTGAATTGTAAGAAAAAATATATAAATTGATCCAAGTTATTTCCAAATTTCCATTAAGAACATCAATCTTTTTTTGTTTCTCTATTTTAATCTCTGCATCATTTTCTCTTTGGGTTATAAGATAAACACCTTGTTTTTCATATTACGGCCTACTATAAAACATTATTTGACTGAGTTGTATTAAAATAAAGATATCAGTTTCATCCTTCAGTATTGACTGATCTGTTGGAAAATTTCTTCAAAGTAATGTTTTTGTTGTGATGAAATTTATGAACAAGGTAATTTTACATATCAGATGACCAGAAAATACTTTAACCCCACACAATGCTAATATTTTCTAAATTACCTGTATCCCTATTCTAGACTACATCTATTAAAAGAATCTACAAACACTTCCATTGCAGTTTTTTATATAAATTCAGAGAAATCTCAAATTCCATGTAATTTGAGATTTCCTTCACAGTGATGCACCAATGGGCACATGTTGTTAATTATGCAGTTTGATAAACAAAACATGGTCTTCAGCATTTCTTTAAAAGTGCTGAGATGCCATATTACTTTGCACAATGTCAGGAAATAATTCTGCTGATCAGCATAAACTATTCCTGAGTCTCTGAAATTCAGTTTTGCATAATCTTTCTAGAGACAATTGTAGAAGTTCCACAGATCTGTCCAATTATATATCAATTCAAAGATTTCCCATTGGCAAGGAAAAGCAGGAAACCGGCCAAATGCTGACTTTCTTTTTTTTTTCTTTTCTTTTTCTTTTTTCTTTTGGAAAAGTTCACATGAGAATTTAGTACCTATTCACAAAGAAAATCTTTCACATTTTTATTCTCTAGATCTTCACTATTTTCTAGGTGCTATTCCATGTAGAAGTGGATACATTATGATCACAAGGGTAGGTTGGCCTGGTATTGTGTGCTGTTTGTGGTGCTGAGATTTTGAGGATGCAGCTATGGTTACCACAAGAGAACAGGGGAGATAAATTCTCTTTGTTCTACAAGATCTTGCAGCCAGCTTCAATATGCAATAAAATGACTAGGAAAGAAGGACATAGACATGAAGAATGAAATGAGCTTGAATTAATTAGCCACTGATTTGATCTAGAAAGAAATACCATATGTATAGTTGTACATAAGGTTTTATGTACAGCTCATAGCTGAAAAAAGCCCCAAGAGCAAACCAAACTAACTCAAGACCTAGAGATGGTAGAGAGATAAAGGAAAAGGCCACCACTAAAAAGTGTTTCAAATATTAAAATTTTGTTGGCTTCACGTTCTGAAAGGCAAAGGTATTCCCTAGAGAGGCCCAACAGGGGGTCCTCAGTAAAAATCCTGGCAACTTTTTTCCTCGGTGTAGCAGAATAAAAGAGGATGGGAAGACCCTACAACAGTAAAGATTCTCTGTATGAAATAAGAGGTTGCTGAACTGAGCAGATTAAGCAGGCAAAAGTATGTTGGAGTAGTTTCAGATTTCTCAGCAGCAGAAAAGCAGAGCTCTGTGGGGTTGAATATAAAACTGAATGCAAAGACTAGAGTCACATATATGTATTCCTGTGACTGGCTCTTTTAACCAAATACAGCTTTTGATTAATCTGTCATATCATTCTGATCCATATCATGCTAACTATGGCATGACAGACTTATTTGCCTCTTCTGGTAGATTATTCTTCCACAAGAAACTATACTGATCTTTTCTTTTTCTCTAAGTGATCTGATATTGGACTCCTGGAAGATGAGAATTTTAGACTTTCTGTGCTGACAGACTCTGACCCCCAGGAGAGCACTGCATTTGACCTGAGGTCATGGAGAAGGCTTCCAAAATTGAATGATAGAACTGGGATTATGGGTATGTAGTTTGATTAGAAGTGTGTAATATCATGTGGTGGAAAACTTTAGGTTTCAGAATATAGTAATATATTTGAAGCATAATGGAAGTTTTAGGATGGAGGCTTGTCCTTCTTCTTCACCTTCTTCTTCATGGGTTTGGGTGGTATTTTGTAACTGGAGAGAAAAGTCCACATTGCGGGACACGAGTGGTTAGTTATTGGGTTAAAAGTAAAAATAATTTAGATTGTTGACTATTATTTATAATAATTTAGATGTCATTTCTTAATTGGATAGTTTTTCCTTAAAAGACCTTGTAGGGATAGATATAGGGCCATTTTGTGGCTTGTCAGTGAAATACTGCAGAACTCACGGCTTGTAAGACTGTGATATAGATAAGAAAAAAAAAATATCTTAGTCTGAACATGAAATATTGTCTCGAGTGCTTTCAATACCAACCTTGACAGAGGCAGAAAAAAGGCAACCCAAAATAAAGAGACAAATGTTCTAAGAAGAGTCATTTAAAACATCCAGAATATGAAGGAAGCAAAACCAAACCAACAACCAAACATCAAGGAAACAAACAAACAAAAAATAACCCTCCCCTCCACCCTCAGATAATATTCAAACCATTAAAATTGCAGATAGTTCAAAAAATTTAAATGTTCAAAAATGGCCATTGAACTGTGGGAAAAATTATTTTATATTGCACACTTTAGGAAATCTGGGAAATATTAAGAAAGAGCATATTGGAGAAGAAGTTAAAAAACACTCTCTGATTGTGCCTCTAACTCTTACAAACCCAGGGATAAAATAACATTTTATCAATTTGAAGAATTATAAATATGTTCTGGCTCAGTTGTGAACAGCATTGGTAAACTAGACTTTAGGTTTGATCTACCCTGCATTTTGTATCTTAATTTAACTTATGGAAATATCTTTAAACTGTAAATGTTATATTAGGCTTTTCATTACTGTACATCTAGAGTTTTTCCATTCTGAAGTTAATTTTAATGGCAAATTTTGTATTTTCTTTTTTAAAGTCCAATCATTATTAAAATGGGGTTGGATTGAATGGAGGATAGAATGCAGCTGTTCTGCTTGAAAACTTTTGAAATGGATGTTTATATATCTAAAATACATCAAATCTTTCTCAATTTTCTTGTCTTTTCCAATGGTCACAAAGACTCACACACTTCAGAGGGACAGAAATTAAATTCAGTTAACCATACACTGTTAAATAATTTAATGCAGGTGCAATTTGTAAAACATCACATTGCTCTTCCGAAGGAAGGTGTTTTAAGAGGTGGAAAAGTTGTATCAGCTTTCATTACAGATTGTTATTATGTGTCATTGTTGTCACATATGCGTTTTACCATCAATGTCTATTTCCAACCTTTAAGGGCACAAAAATTAAAAAAAAAAGTAGTCTTTCAGTTTAAAGCCCAATGCACAAAGCAATATTTCAGAGCTTCATAGAATCAGTAATGCATTTGTGAAATGTGAAAACTGCTTTGAAGCAACTCAGATGTCTTGTCAGCCACAGTTTTTTTATTCTGAATGGCAGCCACAATTGCAAACTAATACTTTTAAATAGGAATGCACTCATATATAATGAAATTTTTGCTTAGCTTTTTTAATGTCTACAGGTTATAGAGGCCAATGTTAACATGCAGAAATATGTGATCACCTGACTTTACTTCAAGAAATAGACTGAACTCCTACATAAGTTCAAGATTTATAGCTAAGACAGTGGAATAGGTTCTAAAAATGTGCCATTGGAAGGAATTCAATACAAGACATAGCTTTTTTCCTTAGTGTCTTGAGAGAATATATATCAAATATGCCTTTATTTTCTTAAGGGTAAAGCCTCTGAGTTTTTTTAGAAAAATTTGTGTGGACAGTAACCACTCCAGTCTGTTGGGAATGACTGAACAGAGATGTTCAGTGTTTGAAATGTGTCAGTACAGCTCTGGCTGTGCATGAAATCAATGTCCATCTTTTAGTTTCTCCTAGCTTACTTTAGCAAGGTGTTGATTGAATTATGATGAGAACTGCTGTTGCAATTAACACTAAATTAGATTTGTTAATTGGCTTCTTTTGAAGCAAACTAGAGCTTTTTTTGTGCTACCCTCTGTGCTTCCTGTGAATTGATCTATGGAGAAAAGGTATTGAAATTTGACTGTGGAGGTAGTGACATTTCAAAATTCAATCTAATTATGACAATTACAGCTGACATTAAAATTTAAATAAATGAAAATTAAAAGATGCAAAAAATAGCACTTAAGCTAATGGTTAGCACAAACATAATTTTTATAGTATTTTTTTTTTAAATTATAATTTAGATGTACTAAAATTAGCATATGGCTTAAAGAAAAACAGACAATCAAACAAGGAAAAACAAAAAAAAACCCAAAAGATGTAGCGGTTCTTTTGGGCCCACAGCTCAAGCTTGTCCATATTTCTCTGACGCTCTTGATGGTATCCCTTCTTTCTGTTGTGTCAACTGCACCACTCAGCCACATGTTATCTGGAAACTCACTGAGGTGGCACTTAACTTCTCAATGTCATTGATAAAGATGTTTAAGAGCAGAGTCTGAAGACAAAGCCCCGAGGGGACACCACATTTTACCAGTCTCCACCTGAGCATAGAGTTGCTGACCACCACTCTCTGGCTCCATCCAGCCAGCCAATTCCTTCTTGAACAGCTCACCCACACTTCAAATCCATGTATCTCTAATTTGGAGATAAGGATGCAATGTGGGACTGTGTTGAACACCTTACAGAGTTAGGTGATGTAAGTCTTACTTTGGCAACTGTTGCAGTCACTCCATCATGGAAGGCCACCAGATTGGTCAGAAACAACTTGCCCTCAGCAGAGCTGCGCTGACTGCCTCAGAACACCTCTTTGTCTTTTATGTGTCTTAGCATATCTTCTAGGAGGAGATGCTCTGTGATCTTCCCAGGTAGAGGTGAAGCTTACCTCTCTGAAGCTCCCAAGGTGTTCTCAAAGAAGGAAGGAAAACTAAGGAGAAGCTGGAGCTAAACTTGGCAAGGGATGCAAAGAATAACAAGGGCTTCTGTAGGTATGTCAGGCAGAAGGAAAGTCAGCTAAAACATATCCCTCTGATATATTTGCCAAGCCATTCTCCATACTGTTTGAAAGCTCAAGGCACCCAGGTAAATTTTCCAATAACCCGATGATTAACATTATGCCATCTATAATAGGGAAGAAAGGAGAACCCTGGGAGCTAACAACCTGTCAGACTCACCTCTGTGCCTGGGAAGGAACAGAAGTAACAGAAATTCCTAGAAGCTGTGCTAAGACACAGGGAGGACAGGGAGGTGATTTGAGACAGCCAGTATGGCTTCACCAGATGTAAGGTCTGTCTCAACTTAATCTAACACCCTTCTACAATGGACTGCCTATTTTAAGTGGACAAGTGATGGGCTACAGATCCCATTTATCTGGACTTCTGTAAGGCCTTTGACATGGTTCCGCACAACATGTTCTCTCAAAATTGGAGAAAAAAGCATTTAAGTGTCGCTGTCGAGGCAGGAGTGGAATGAGAAGACTCACTCAGAAGGCTGCTGAGAGTAAAACTATGATTTATTCAAAATACACTGCTCTTTTATGCAGAGCTTCACAAAGACCAAATCCATTGGTTCTGAAGTGAAAACAACGCACAGCATTGGTGCAGAGTGCTTGATGCACAGTGATAGAACTTAAAAATAAACAATGTGAAAAACAAGAGAGATAAAGAATTATTTACATTCTTTCCCAGCTCTTTCCCAGGATTTTTGCCTGGATAGAAACTCTCAGTTTCTTTCTTTGACTGAATCTGAGACCCACATTTAAGGGGTGGATTATCTAGTAGGTTAGACATTGGTGCAACAATCATATCCAGAGGATAGTGGTCAATGGCTCATTGTCCCTCAGGAGTCCCACAGGACCAGTATTACTTAATTATCTTCATTAATGACACTGGTATTCTATGATTCTATATTTCTGAAGGTGCTTATTTAATATAGTGGAGTTTCATAGTTAGATTGCATTTCCACATTTTAGTCTTCTTTCATCTGTGTTTATCTTAGCCACATTATTCATACATATTCCATTATTCGTACATATTCCATTATTCATACATATTTGCAAAGCAACCAGTCAATTGAATTGGATTTATTGAGTCTCCAAAGAGCATGACACTCAACAATAGAGTAAATTTTTCCATACCATGAAGAGGATTTGACAAGATACTCTTCAGGGGTCCCTTATAACCTTAACTATTCTTGGACTCATGGGAAGATAATTCAGCTACAGAAAAGGAATAAAAACCACCCACAAAACTGTATCAAAACCCAATAATAATAACAAAATGCTTAAGAAATTAAACATTTCTGGAGACTACATTTTGAACTCTTTTACACATTGCTAGGGGTTTTACATTTGAACTCCATTATATCAGTCTAAGAATTTTTCAGATAAAATGATTTATGAAGGTATTGTCATCTCAGTTAATAGAATCCACACTTTTAAAAAGAAAGGATTTGATTGCCTAGGTAAACTTGACTGTAATGATGAGAAATAACTTCAGATTAAATAAACAGTCTCACAGTAGTGAACTGAGTAGTCTGATTATTATACACAAAAAATACCTGAAAACATGTAAATATTTAATTACTGTTACAGGGAAATAGTAGCTAAGGGGCTAATATCCTTTAGAAATTTACGCCTCATTTTTTTACATCTTTCTTGATGATTAATGCCTTAACTATTGAGAGATTTGGATATTTCAAATTTAATTATACTTCTTTTTCCAAGAAATAACTTTTAGAAAAGTGTTGCTTTGGAAGGATTGCACAAAAAAAAAATTCTCGATCTCAAAGTTTCCAAGTTGTTACACAAAATGACTAATTTTTAGTCTTTTCCTAATAGGCAATCTAATACATGTAGAATGAGGTGGAAATGATAACATGCAAGCTTGAAAAGTATCTAGTATTAGTAGTTTAATTACTTGTATGCTCCAATTATCAAATTCAATAGATTTTTTTTGAAAATTCTCAGATGGAAAAGTAGTATCCACAATATCTTATCTCTGTTATTTCACAGTCCACGTATGTAATGAAATACCCTTGTTTCTGATAAACTCAAAATCAGTACAGTAACTGACATGTAAGTATTATAAGGAGAATTCCATTCTTTCAAAGTCTTTCTGTCTTGCATGAAGTTGTTTTGTAATTTTCCCAGTCTTGATCTCTTACTTGGATTGCTGTACTGCTTTTGAGATTCCTGTCCTGTGATCTGCACACACTGTACATGCAATTTTATGCCTTCAACAAACTCAGTGTGGAACATCTCTCCACAGCTTTTTGTAAGGGTCTAGATTAAATTAATAAGTTTGTGAAAACAGGATATATTGGGGCTGGTGATAACATTACCAGAGATTAACTTTGCCAATGCAAAGATATGGGATGGAGTAGCAGTGATTTTACATAACAGTCTGGTGACCAAGAATTAAGATTTCTACACTGAACAGTGTAAAATCTTTACATGTAGTTCCGCACAACATGTTCTCTCAAAATTGGAGAAAAAAGCATTCATAGTTTTGAAAGTGGGACTGTAATATGTAGGATTTTTCATGTTCAATTAATTATTAAGGACTTTGGTTTTTCCTAATAAGATATATCTTCTCTAAGTGCAAAGAAAATGGAAAGTGGTCCTTTAAGATGTAGAAGACAATAGTTAGTGAGATGGATCCCACACAACATATTTCTGCTAAAGATATTTGAAGGACTAATATCTAGTACAGAAAACTTAATCTGTATTTATTTTTACTAAAGGAAGCAATGAAAAAAAATCACAACTAATATTTTTGAAAAAATTTTTGGATAGTATAATTAAAGTTGCTTAAAATAAGAGATCAGAGAAAATAAGAAATTTAAATCTGTCACCGACTCTGTCTCTTAAAGAAATATAACTGAGATTGTGAAAATTTAGTCAGAATATATTGGTACATGCTCCTGATTTCTCTTTTAGAACTTAAGTTTTATATGAAGGCATAAGAGCTCATAATTTTTACTTATACTTTCGATATGTCTTATTACAAATCTAAAAGGAGAAGAAAAGAAAATCCAATAACAGTATAGAAACTACTATAGACAGCAGAAAAAAAAAATCAGTCCTTTCACTACAGACCTGTCTTCAATTCATACTAAAAGACCAACCCACTGTAATTGCTCAAATAAGGAACAGGGTCAAAAACTAAACATTCAAACTAGTTATTCTGTAATCAAATCTAAAGAATTTAAAATATATAGCAAATGTCAGTCAAAGAATAGCTTGTTTTGAAATAAGGCAACTTGGAGTAGGTTTCTCTAATCTAGGGATGGTCCAGGGAAGTGACTTTTTAAAATTAGTTTTCAGATGGAATGATTTCTTTTATTGATTTTTTCAGATAGAATAAAACTAAACAAACTATCAGGAGAGATTTCTCATCTTACCAGTGATTTTGAGAGCTATGGTTCAGGTAGCTGCTCATTCTGTGTAGGGAGGTAATTATGTTTAACAGTTTCCTATGGTGGGAGGAGGAGGGCCTGGTGGAGGGAAATGTCACAGACCTTCAAGTTTTGGCCTGGCCATAAACACCCCTTGTTCCCTGGGCATGAGCCTTGCTCCTGCTTCCCTCTCCAGCTCAGACCAAATGGCCCAGACACAGCAACCTTCACCTCTCCTACCTAACCTTGAACCCTGTAGTTGGATGGATGTCCTTCAAGATTGTTGCTTTTGTTGATACAGACTGAGCAAGAAAGAAGCAATGCCCTTTTAGTGATCTGTGCAGTCCTTTAGTCTAATTTTCTCTGATTCTGGAAGGAACTGCTGTTCTCAGGAGACCACCAAATAAGTTCAGATAAGATAGTTTCCTATTCCTACTTTATTGTTCCTGGGAATAAACTGAGACAACTAAGAAGAAAGAAAAATAAATATTATTAGCCAAAATAGGGATAATTTGAATTATGTCCCTTTTTTTATCCTTTATCTTCCAACTTTCAAGCTAATAAAAATAAGGATAAAGATAAAAAAGAGAGATGTATATTTACATTACTGTGAGAAATAGAGGGTAGGTGAAGAAAATGGAGAAGATAAATTGAAAGCTATATTTAATTTTTCCCACATCTGATACTGTTATTTATTCAGTATAAGAGCTACAGAAAATGAAAATACATAACTTTAAAATTAGCAAATGCCTTACCGGGTAAAATTCAGATATTATTATGGTGTACATATTTATCAAGGAAGTCAACTTTTTTTACAAACCTTTATATTAATGAGATATGGTCTGTATTCTTTCCATATAAGCTTCTTGATTTGCAAGTATACAGTATTTTTCTTTTCTTCTGTGTTTGGTTACAGAAGTGTCTACCATGTGAGCTGGCTACCTATTCTAATTCAGTAAGATCAGAAGAGATTCGAAGGTGAAGAGTAAAAGTGTACTTTACTTTTATTCTGTAGAATAAAATTTCATTTATTTATACAGGAAAATGGCCCTAACAGCTGCATTATCAATTGAGAGTAATGTATGCTATTGTCAGTGATTAGGAAACTAAGCAGTCTTTTTACTTCAATGAAACTGTGCTTTTTACTTCTATCCCTGATTAGATTTTTGCCTATTGTGTTTAGGGAAATTATCCAGGGAGTTGTGTGTTAGATATGAAAAAGATCCATAACAATTACAGGACAAAACAGGAACAGCAGTTTCTCAGCACAGAACAAATCAGCAGTCATTACTCTGAACCATTTTACATCTATATAAACAAATAAAAAGATTATTCTACATAATTCCAGGAGTCCAATTTTTTTTTCAAATTTTCACTATAGAACAATCCTTTGCAAGTAGAAAAAAGTCAGAACAAAATGACTGAACATTGCAGTTTTATCTGAGACTGAGATTTTTGAGTTCTGAAGTGATATCTTCTGTGATTAATTAAAAGAAGCTATATTTTTTTAAAAGAAAAACCCAAAAATTCTTGTATCAACATGAAATACATCTCGAGTTGTGTTTTAACTAGATTAATGACAATTCTAATTTCTTGATATTAGATAATGATTTAATATATTGTATAAAGTTTAGGGTTTATTTTTTAAAAGCAGGGCTTTTGAAGTATGAAATGCAGTTGTTCTATCAAGGAAGCAAATAATGGCAATTGTTAACACTGGTGCTAATCACTGACCCTTAAATTTTCTTTCCTTGAGACCATTGTACTATCTGAGTCTGATTCCTTTAGTGAGTCTTCACTAAGAGTGAGTTATAATGATTCATGCAATGGGGTAGAGCAAGTGTAAGATCAAATACTCCAGCTATGTATATATTAGACAGCCACACTGTACTGTATCATTGATCTGCTTTGTTCAGTATTCTGTGTCAAACTAATCCCTCATATTGTCCAAGAAGTTAAGAAATGTTTCCACAATGTGAGAATTCTGTGTAATCTGTCCAAACAGGGAAGAACTTTTTTGGGTTATCCTGAAGTCCAAGAGATTCAGGCTGAATCTTCTCTATAGAAGAGTAATGATTGTCACTACAAATGCCAATATTTTCTACACTTGTAAAAGATGGTTTTATATTGTTTCTGTATTCAGTGAAATACCAAAACAATACTTTTCACAATGCTATACTACATTTTTAAAAGATGCTGCTGTTCATGTTCAAAACTGGGATGCAGTGCTTTCTCTAATTATATTTTTGTTGTTGTTGGTTCGGTGTTCTCTACAGCTCTTTTTGCTGATTTTTTTACCATTACAGTATTAATGTTATTTTTAGGTGCAGCTGTTATTATTCCTGAGGTTAAACATGATGGAATCCTCAAAGAAGAAAGATTTCAAAGCCTGTTTATACACATTGACTGAAGGAACTGTAGAAACAAGGGAACAGAATTCCTAAGGTCATGTAACTAACTTCATGCACTTAATCATGTGTCATTAAAAGGGCTGTATAGAATGAAGTTAGCATATAACCTAATTGTTTGTCTTAAAATTCTAACAACCACAGTTCAGAATGAAATTTACTATTTCAGAATATATATTTTTTTCTTTTTTTTTATCTCTTCTCAAGTACACTTTTTCTGTTTATTTTTTTCTAATGAAGCTTAGAGGTCTTTTTAATCTGAGTAAGCAGTACAGAATCTGTACTCTTGTAACAGCAATATCCCTGAAGCGTTCTCTCCAGTGCCTTTAAAGACATCTCTCTTTTATGCCCCAGAAAAATAATAGCTTTCATTTGTAATCCAAAGAAAATAAGGGATGAAGAGGAGACTTCTTCCACATTTTAAATTTATGACTTTTGGGAATTTACTAAAACAACTCCTTTGACTGTCACCAAAGTGCCCCATGATCTGCTGTGTATCTAAAGTACTGTTCAGCCCCTGCATTAGACTGCCAGAAATCCCATTTGGCAGAGCCATTCTGTATAGTCCCATTCACTACACTGTAGTTCCATTTGAAATATATAAGGAATATTGTTTAAAAATCCTTAAAGACTACATAAGCCACATCTATAGAGGGTCTCACAAGCCTGCACTGAAAACTCAGTTTTAAAATACATGTTAAAATGTTTAAATTAGCATCATCTTTTAATCATTTCGTTCATTAGCTAGTGTTTTTTAAGATAGAAAAATATTGCAAAGTAATTATAGTAAAGCAATTTATACTATGAAGTACTTTATTACAGTCTGTGAAAGCTCACTGTGCCTAGATAGACCTGTCATTACACCAAGGAGAGAACTAAACACCTGAAACTCTTTGAGAAAGACTGAGTCAGAGTACAGTTTAGGTTTTTTTGCTGTTACGTAGGCTAAAGCATTGACATTACTCCATCATATTTTATACACACTGTTTACTCATTTTACCAAAAAATGGTTGTGGGAATAAATGAGATTCAGCCTTACAAAATATTACATAGAATTTATAGTATAACAAAGAAATGAGAGAAAGCTGTAATCTTGGTGAAGAAGGGCACAGCTGTCAGGTACAACTGAGAAGCTTCATGAGACACCAGCTTCTGGGAGGCAGAATTGCACACTTAATGAAGGGGCTTAAATTTGCTGAAAAGCAATTAATGGAAGAATATTCAGTTCAAAAACCTGATAATTAGAAACTAGAGATGTCATAAATGATTCTTCTATGCTTGAAAAAATAATTATGCAATATCATAATTTTTATGGTCTCATATTGTGACTGAAACAGACCAGAAGCTGAAATTAGACAGGAGACTGGTATACAGAACTTATTTTTCAAATACTTTAGTGTGGAAGATTCATCACTGGTTTACCATTTAAATTAATATCAGCAGGTTCTGAAATATGTATCTTTGTGACATTCACAGACAATATCACTGTCTTATTTTGAATGAGGAATTAGATCTTGGAATTGTGACTACTATTTTGTGAAATTAAGTTAGCTTCTACACTGAAACCTTGTTTAAATGGATGCATGGGTGAGCTGGAGGTCCTAACTGAACAAAAACAAAAGGGAGGCTCATAGGTTAGTCACAAGCCAGACAGAGTCTTTAAGAAACCTTATTACTCCCTCTTCTCTGATGAAGGGGTTCTTCAGAGAATTCAGAAAGTCTGCTTTTCTCCTGCTAACCCAAAAATAACTTTATCAAGAGGCCTGTATAAGCCTTCCAATAAAAAAAAAAAAAAAAAAAAAAACAAAACAATAAAACAAAAATTCCTACAATCAAAACAGTGGTGTTATGCAGCTACAGTGAAACTCTGATGGCTGACCTTCTGATCGAGTCATAGAAATATGGAAAATATCAAATCCTCTGTGTATGATGTAATACTTCATTTAATAGTCAGACTACAGACTGCACTATACCAGAATCAGATTAGAACTCTCTCTTCCTGAAATGGTGAATTCAGCTGCTGAGTGGTGTTGAAAGAGCAGCACAGGTCTGGAGGTTTTTAAGCTGACTTCAGAGTAAGAAAATCCAAATGCAGCTTCTCTCATAATCAAGTATATTAATAAAAGTATCAGAGGAAATCAGACAGGAAAACTGAAAATGAGAGGTATTAGTCAGGAAAGCTAAAAAAATATAATATTATTCTAAATATCAGTTACATTTATTTTACAGATCGTTAAAGGCTTTGATTCCAGAACGTATCCAGCTGTCTAATAATGAAAAGTAAATTATACCTGAATTATACCAAAGCTAAATGTGTTTCCTTCAGCCATATGCAAAAGATAAGATTTACTCACAGAAAAATGTAAATGCAGCTTTTCCTTTAAATTACCCTCAGTCTAACATCAATATTATTAATAAGTTCATGTTTAATATATTAGTATATATCTGCTTTCTGTCAATATTTTTTTTCTGTAGTAATGAGACTTATTAACTTTTCTTTTAGGGATCATCTGCTAATCTTTAATAGATGCCAAGATACTTTGTTCCCTTGTCTGAAATCCTATGTAATTCAAAAAAGATGATGACTCTTTTGGTAAATACTGTTTCCCGACTTTGTAACTTGAGCTTGTAATTCCCTAGTAAATGAGTTGCTTCCTTAGCAAGAGAAAGAGATTGTAGAATAACCAAGTAGGGTTAATGCTGCTACTGCATGTTAGGATGCTTTAGGATTGATCCTGAGACTGACACAGTCCCACAACATCACCATGGGGTTACTGCAATAGAATAAAATAGATGTTTAAAAAACAAGTCATTGGAATGGCAGCTTTATAGTTGACAAAATATCAGAACTGCTAACCTGGAAATAAAAAGAAGGGTCACAGCCACCGTGCCTTAGCTGACTGGCATCATGTGAAAATGTACAATAGAACAAGAATATTTAGAATAGATGTTAGGAAGTGATTCTTTACTGAGAGGACAGGAAGGCACTGGAACAAGTTGTCCAGAGAAGCCCCTGGAAATGCTCCAGGCCAGGTGGGATGCAGCCCCAAGCAAACTGATTGAGTGGCTGTTATACAGACCTGGGGGTGTCCCTGCATAGACGTTCTTTAAGGTCCCTTCCAACCAAATGTGATTCTATGAAGAAGCTAGTTTCTGTGTTTGGTTTTTTGTTTTCTTTTTTTCTGGGAGAGTGGGGAGGAGAGAGAGCATTTTTAATATTTGCCTACTTTAGGCAGGAGGCCAAATGGTTGGGGAAAAAAGTCATTTAAATGAGGCATAGAAGTTTATGTCTTCTGTTGTACTTTGCTACAAAAGAGAGATTTTGCTGACAAAGTTAAAATAAGGCACTAATCCAAACTCCTCCTAGTAATAATCATGAGTAATTCCATATAAGAGTGTGGTACTAAAACTCACTACAATGTATAAATTATGATGCACACAATATTACTTCAAAAGGATCAATTAAAGTAATTATGCAATCACTTCATTGTAACTTCCCTGCTGGACAGTTGATACTGTAATGAATGTTTTCAATATTCCATTTATGCTGAGGGAATTAAAGTGTTTTGAATATAAGGTTGATAATAATGTTCTAATAAGCCTACATAAAGATGCATATTAACACATCTACTTGCGCACAAATTCTTTTAACTATTTGCTGTAGCATGAATAATTGTTTCATTTAGCACACACTTGAGAATCTCTCTTAGATGGATATAGACCGGATTTTTCAACAAAATACATGCTCCTTAAGTGCCAGAAAAATATAATACAATTGAAATTTCAGTGCTGCTTTTGAGCAACATAAACAGTGATTATTAGTTGTTTGATACCAGTGGACTCTATTTGTGTAAAATCCAGTTTAACAAACATGATGTAATTTCTATTTAATCTCAAAAAAAAAAAATGGAATGCAAAGTTACCCTTTGTTATCAAATAAAACACAGAGTTCTTTTTCAAAACAAATTAAATTTGTATTTTAAAATCAGTAATTTTGGATACTGGTCTAACCAAAGAATTATTGTCCTCTGAAATAAAATACAATGAACCCTCTAATTTTATGAGGAAAATCAGGTTATTTCCCATTTCTTCATATATTCTAAAATTGAAACAAAAGAAATCATTTTTAGCAATTATTTTTAAGAAAATAGGAACAATACATACTTCTTGTTAATTACTCAAAATTTAAATGTAGGCACTCCAATTTGTTTATTAATTTGTCTGGACTAGAAAAGTAGCTTGAATTCTCCCATCTCAAAATGGATTAAGAAAAAAGCGTTAATATAGGCAGTATTCCAAATGTTTCTGTCTATCCTCTTATCTCCCAACAATGTTCTCTAACAAGTGTCTGAAGATATCTTCATCTGGGTTGTGACTTTTGTTAGACCTATGAGAAAAAATTCAAAGAGAAAAGAATATGAAGACATAATATCAGAAGAAGCTGGACAATTTTCCTTTATTGCCATACTAGAGGGCTGGGCAATCAGTAACTGCAAGATATTTACTGCTTGCCAACCATACAAAGCTTAAGGCAGGTGCCATATCCTGGACCTGGCATGGAGCAACCCTGGATGTACAGACAGAATGGGGAATGAGAGGTTGGAAAGCAGTGCCAGGAAAGGGATCCGAGGGTCCTGATTGATGGCAAGCTGAATGTGAGCCAGCAGTGCCCGGGCAGCCAGGAAGGCCAACCCTGTCCTGGGGGCATCAGGCACAGCATGGCCAGCTGGGCAACGGGGGGGATTGTCCTGCTCTGCTCTGAGCTGGGGTGGCCTCACCTCGAGTGCTGGGGGCAGTTTTGGGTGCCACAATATAACAAAGATATTGAACTTTTGGAGAGTGTCCAAAAGAGGGCAACAAAGATGTGAAGAGCCCTGAGGGGAAGCCATATGGGCTGAAGTCACTTGGTCTGCTCAGCCTGGAGAAGAGGAGACTGATGAGGATCTCATCAAAGTTACAACTTTCCTATGAGGGAAAACACAGCAACAGGCACTGATCTCTTCTCTCTGGTGATCAATGACAGGACCTGAGTGAATGGCCTGAATTGTTTCAAGGAAAATTTAGGTTAGATATTAAAAAAAAGGCCTTCACTCAGTTGGCTCAGCACTGGAATGGGGTCCCCAGAGAACTGGACAAAATAACCAAGACACACAGAGTTCAAGGAGTGTTTGGAAAATGCTTTCAGGGACATGCTTTCATTCTTGATGTTGTCCTGTGAAGGGTCAAAAGTTGGACTTCAGTGATACTTGTGGTTTCCTTCCAATTCTGGATGTGCAAAAACTCTGTTTCATATTTCAAAAAAAAACCCCAAAATTCATTGCAGCAGAGAGCTGAAAGTTTACAAATATTTATCAAATAATTTTTAAATATTATTAAAACTCCTTATTTCTTTCAAAGTGACAGACTTTGATGCTTTAATAAAAGTTTACCCCTTCCTAGATCAACGACTGCAGGTATTCTCCTACTTAATTCCACCATATGGAACTGTTCTGCCAACAGGACAAAGAAGAGGATAGGGCTATACTCTTTCCTGTTGTTTTCATTTTTGTTTCTAGGAATCGAAACAGGATATCCGTGACCTGAAATTGAAGCAGTGTAACTTTCCATTTCTTGCCAGCCAACAATTCTTATAATCTGGCAACAAAGATTCACAGGTTTTATTCAGAGAAGTAGAAACAAATTTTTCATTCAAGTTGTGTAAGATGTCTCTGGAGTGAAAAATAGCTTCACCTAAATAACCAAAATATGTTTCATTAGATGCAAATATTTTGTAAATAATAGCCTCAAAAGATGTGCATATTTTTGCTTGAATGCAGTTGTCTGCGATCTCCTTAGTATCTCCTAATTTCCTCTAAGAAAGAAGAAATTTACCCAATATCATAATTTCTCCTAAAAAAAAAAAAAAAAAAGAAAGGGAGGAATAAAAGAGTTTTATTCAATTATTTAAAAGTCAAATCCAAAGTTCTGTGCCTGGGAAAGTGGGGCCTCTGCACCCCAGAAGAGGAACTAAGGAGCAGCTGTCTGGGAAAGGCCCTGGGCTGGTGGTGGGCAGCTTGCTAGACATGAGCCCTTGTTTGAGCTGGAAGCAAAGGTGTCCAACAGCTCCCAGGGTGTACTGAGAATTGCACTTCCCAGTAAGAAAGTTGAGCGTATTCAGCCTGGAGAAGGCATGGCTTTGGGGGCCTAATACCTCCCCAGCCTCTTTGAAGGGTCATCAAAGAGATAGATATAAGCTGCTCACATTGGTGCAGGATGAGAGGGTACATATTAACAGGTTCAAGTTGAAACAAGGGTGGTTCAGGCTGGGTATAACGGAAAAAAACCTTTTTACCTCAAGGATAATCAAGCATCAGAGCAGACTGCCTTCACAGATTGCAGAAACTTCAAAAGTCAGAATTTTTTTAATTTAAAATGTGTATTCAACTCTGTAGACAATAAGTTCTGTGTAAATTATTTTTCCTTATAGTATAACAGTTTATAAAATCAATGAAAAATAAAGTATTTGAAATCCAGTGTATACTAACTCTGTTACATTTCTGAAGAGAAATTTCAATTGTAATGAAAACTTAAGTCCATCCACTAAAAGATTAATTTGTCCTTGTAGCCACTCTCAAATTGTTTTTCAGTGTCATGCACTAGTGTTAACAAAATAAAATTAAGGTTTGTAAAAAAGTAGTGTTAGTTCAAAGGTGCTAGATTTTATTTTATTTGTACCCTGCCAAACTACTTTGTGATATAATAGAGTATAAGTTTGTTGTAGCTCTTGGAAAGATTTACTCACCAAAAGATTTGCTTTTTAAATCCAAACTGTTTAAAAGATGGTAATAAGTGCCAAAGGAGTTCCAATCTGTTCCACAATAGAATTTTCTTGCAGTTTAATCTCATGATAACTTATGTTGCATAGCTCTCTACCCATAATGTGTAAAATGATCCACTGATTTACAAATTTAAATTGTTAAATCTTATTTCATATTAAAATGGAGACTATGTGGCTGAATTTCAGCTGTAAGTGTAAAAGCATAATTGCATTCTCAACTTTATGGTTTTGTTTGTTTTTGGTTTTTCTTTTTTTTAATTGGGTGATGCATTATCTTTTACAGCTCTGATCTTTCTGAGATCCTTGCAACTAATGATTTGTCTTACAGGCATGTGTTTAAACATTAAGAACGGTTTTAAAATGATGAATTAGGGAGACTGTCTGGTAAGTGCCTTTTTACCATCTAATTCTGGGCATCACTAAGTCTCTTCTCCTCATTTATTATGCCAATATCAGCCCATGAAGACCAATGAACTTCTGGCAGTCATCCTGGACTCTGAAATTAACAGATGCTGGCACCTGAGGTAGATGTTAACACTTCTTTGATGCAGGGTATTTCTTCCTCTATCCTATGGCAAATCATTGTAGTTGTGCTAATTTACATGAAAATGCCACACAAATAGTTCAGCACATAAAATAAATGTCCAGTGCAAGATGGCAACAAACAACTATTTGGACCTTAAAGAACCATCCCTGAAGGGAAAAGAATGCATTTGATCCATTAATAATGAGAACTTACTCTTTGATCCTTTCTGTTCCTGTTACATCAGAGAAAAGCATGAAATAAAACATCTTGTGATATGTGTCAGGTGTTGCCAAAACAGCAAGCAAAGCACTTATAATCTTGAAAACAAAAATGTTAGGCAAGATCTAAAATAGATTCAGTATCAAAACTCCACAGCCCAAAACATTGCTTCTCAGTGCCTTCTCTCTCTCATGCTTTAGATCACATAAATTAAATGCTCATGAAAGATAAAAATACTCACATAATAAAAATGATAATAAAAAAGTATATAAAAGAAGACATGGTAGGTCATTCATAGTCATAGTAAAAATAATATTTTGTTTATTAGGAGAGGAAAATAATTCAGGATTCACCAAACAGCTTTTCTAAGCTGTAGTCAACTTGACAATTGGGTGGCAGAATTGATAAAAGCTTTTCATAAACATTTCTTGAAATAGCAAGTGAAGACTTCACATCTGTTGGCAAGTTTTGGTTTTTCTTAAGACTAACCAGACACATACATCTGTTCTCTGGACTAGGAAAATCTGAATATGGCTCTTGCAACCATATGTCATCAGCATATTGTGCCAATACATTTGAAGTGCAGGTCCAAGGTCAGCACCAGAGAAGAAGGGCAGCTGAGGGCAACAGAGCTTTAATTGCATAGAGGGTTGTGGGGCAGATTATTTGGATTGTTTGGATACAGCTAAGGAAACAGAAATTTTACTATAACAGTGTTCACATATTAAAACTTGATATAAAATGCCAAAATCACAACTTTATTTAATTTTTTTAAGATGTTGGTTGCTTAAAAATAATGTATATTTATTATTTTTGTGCAAATGTGAAACAAAGAAAGTAGCAAACTACTGCAACTTTTTCATGGATGAAAAGCCTGGTCACTGACCCTTTTTGCTCATATTGTAACATTTCTCTCATTAGAAAGGCATATACAAAACTTATTTTGATTAAATCTATATTGTTCCAGTGACATATACAGACAAATCTAGTGTTACATGGACTTTTTTTTAATGTATATTTCATTGGTCTTAAAATTTCCTAGGAAGTGGCTATGTGACTGGGTACAATGGAACTTCCTGAACAGATTTTTGAATAAGGAGCTATATGATTGAGTCAGCATAATAAGAGCAAAATGGGGCTTCCTAGCTGAGTATTAGATCTTTTTTACCTGCCCTTTGTCATGTATCTACATGTAGGCTGATGTGAAAGATTGATATCAAAGAAAACAGAATATATTAAAAAATTAGTGATTTACATACCAATTTTACAATTGTAAATTAAACTTACTCAGTTTATACTAAGAAGACTACAGAGAAGACTACATGGTCTGTTTTGCTCTATTGACTCAGTTTTCCATGTCACTGAACCCCAGCCAAGAAGTTTCAAAAAATGGCTATGGAAAGGGAGGAAGAGATTGGCATCACCTTAAAACACAATCACAGTTCTGAACAAAACACCATAATGTTTCTCCATTAACAAAAACTAGGATCAAAACTTGTTTCTGTTGGATTACAAAACAGGTCAGTGTACTTCATGCGAGAAACATGCAAGTTTATGAACTGTCATTTCTTTTCCAGAGAATGTTACCAAGATCTGGTGCTTTTATTTCATTAAAATTACAGTTTTGAAATGCCCAGTGGGTGTAAGATTAGTGTAACACAATTTCTTTCCACAACACCATTGTGCCTGTTTTCATGCTCCAATTGTCTGTCAAATTTCCCTTAAGACTGGCGGAAAAATGTCTGTCAAAACTTGGATATTCCTCAAAGCAAATGACTCACATAGAAAAAATTGAATAATAATCAAAAGAATAGAGAGTGTGAATAACAACACAGGAGAATGAAAGCAAAATCTGTGTATTCCTTAAAAGAAAACTGTAGGGAGTTTAAAAATCACTGTAGGAGAATTAGCTCATCTGAAATAGCTAACTAACCCTACAAATACTATGAGATACTTAGAAGCTGTACATATTTTATTGGAAGTTTTCCGGCTAAGGACTTATAAATAATCATATCCATCCTTTTTTATATCTCTTTCAAGTAATATCTAATAAAAATTCCATCCACTGCATTGTATGAAATCTGTAAGCAAGCATCTGTATGTTATGGAGGGGTAAATTAAGGACAAATAAGAGCTCAAGCCTTAAGGTGCATTATACATTAGAATATAATTCAGCTAGAAATTTGGTTTCAGTTAGAATATTGTTTTATTTTTAATAAGTTATTATTAGTAAGTTACTTTGAACAAAGATCCATATTTCTTTATGTTGCTGTAGAGGTATATGCCTTCAATTTGCACTAATTGGCAGTTCCCAGAAGTGAATTTTTCTTTCTTCTGAACATTAATTTCCTATATTGATCCAGGAACTTTTAGTTATCATTATCAAATGACAGAGTTACAAAGTTATTGAAGGCTCTAAGAAGAACTGACAGTAAGTTTGCCCTCATGACTGTAAATCTCTGATTTACACCTTCAGATGACCTCTAATCCACAGTTTTCAAATGATAGGTAGTCTCAGTTTTGATGTTCCATTCTTTCTTCATATTTGTCATGGCTGAATCCTTTGACTTGATAGCAATACTAAGTTCTAACAGTAAAGACTAGGTGTGGAATTGTGTTATTATATGTTTTACCACATTTGTATTATGTATAAGTTTGTTCCATGTACCCCCCGCGCTTTGTAATGACCCCCCGGGTTTTCCCATCTCTCCCCGCGGGTTGTTTTCCCCGAGAAGTGCAAAGTCACTGTGTTTACACCCCAGACACCTTTCTGTCACTCGGCATCCCTCCCCCCCACCTAGAAGCTTCTGCTCAGGACGCTGAGGGATAGGCAGACAACCTGGGACCCTCCACCTGTCCATCCCCCATTGGATGTACCCCTGCACCCCACTGCCCTCAGACCCCCCATGGCGTTACCCCATTGGCTGCCCCAGTGTCCCCCTGTTCTGTACTTAATCCGCGGGCGGGGGATGCCCGGGGCTTTTCTCTCGGCTGGCCCCTGCGTGCCGCTGCCGCCCCGCCGCTGCCGCTTTTCCCCTGGCCGGCACCCGCGCGTGTTGCTGCCGCCGCCCCGCCGCCGCTCCGCCGCCGCCCTGCCGTGGCTTCCTCTTCTGGCTCTCGGCCAGCTCCGGAGTGCGCCGCCCCGCCCCGCTCGGCAAAGCAGCACAGACAAACTCCGGCACGGCAAACCGCAGCCCCTTCGGGTTTTGCTTTCCCAGCCAGGCTGCAATAAACCGGAATTCTGCCCCCGGGAGAAAAGTCTCTCTCCTTTTATTCGCCATGGGACTCCCCGCTTGCTCTCAGACCCACGCAGCCCCCACCGACGCCCGCGAGGGCTCGGCGGGAAAAACAGAAGCTGCCCGTGTCCCATCCTCCCCCCTCGATGCTAGCTGGGACAAAGGGGGAAAAGAGAGCACACTGCAACTAGGTTTTTTAAAGGTTTTTTTCAGGTCTTTTTTAAGGAATTTTAAAATAAAATATAGGAATTAACCTATCTTTTGCCATATATATGCCATATAACAACTGTTCAATAAAAATGCTGCATTGTTTGGATAGAATTGCGATCAAAATGCTAAGTTGATGTCTGGCAATATAGTGACCCAATTAGTTGGAATGAACATTTTCTTGCCACAATTAAAAGTTTACAATTTCCTTCAGTATGTTGTTAAACCTAGGACTAAGGGAGGATTCAGGAATTAGATTTTGGCAAGAGCAGATTCTAAGAGCAAGACTTTAAGCTGAAAGATTTCGAGCAAGGATGCAATATTCTGCAAGGTTGGAACTATAATCTTAGATTTAGGGGAGTTTTTTGGAAGTGTGAACAATGTATTTTTTGGGCAATGAATTGCTATTAATGCAGTTTACATTAAAGGTAGAAACTGGAAGACAGCAGTTGAACATTCATCCCTAGTATATAGATGAGCAGTGATGCAAGCAGGGAAAGTAACTTCTGCTTTATTCTCAATTAAAGACAGTTTTGAAAACAAAATTACATTTGGTGTCAACTGAGGATTAAAAAAAAGGGTTTGTAAAATTTTTCAAGCTACATGGAATACTGCACATATGTGATATTGCTTTTAGTGTATTGTCATCTCAATTGTCCTAAAGTGTCCACATCCTCCTCTGAATTGGAGAAGCTTGACAGCCGAAGTGAGTTCTATGTTCCAGAGACAATAGTAGCCACTACTGAGTCCCCTCAAGATCATCACACTTTCTCTAGACAGAATTTAGGCATTGAATTCATGTTTGCCAAGATAAGTTGTCACACAGGAAATATTGAGATGGAAGTCTTAGCTCAACAAGTAAAATCAGAAACTGAACAAGAGGTTATGTCTATGGTTCTTACTATCAAAGAGTTATGCTGAAAAAATGAACATATTAAGATGTTGATTTCTATGCATATATAAATGCACTATGTTCAATTTCTAAAGAAATTAATAAATAGATTAAATGCTTCAACACAAACAGTCTGGTAGCTGTATAAGAATGTTCTCTGATTTTCAGTCCAACTGCCACATTACGGCCTGTGTCTGCAAGGCTAAACTTGCTTCTTACATTATAGCATGGTCTCACCTATATTGCTGACTGACTAGAACTACCCTTCAAATCATTCCTGGGAATTGTTTTGAAGAGGAAAAATTTCTTGGACTACAGAAATGTTAAGAAAAATTGTAAACATGAAAGAGAAATCCCTATTTAGTTCAGTGCAAGAAGTCAGCTAATTTAGACTCTTTTCTTAGATTACATATGTTAAAATAAATCAGATAGGTTTTCCTTCTGATAGGGTGGTAGGCTTCAAAGCAAAGTAAAAAATGTGCAAACTGTGCCCACAATCTTCAGTGATATGCTTTCAAATATCTTCACCATTTTTCTGCTAGTCATCTAAATTGTCTGCCTGTTCAGCAAAGATCAATATGATTAATTATGTCAAATGGAGCAGCAATTCTGTCACAAGAAAGCAGCTACCGGTTGCATATTGTATGAAACACTTTATGGATGTGTTCGGCAAGCTCTGGGAATTCATATTGGATGGATGCAGAAAGGGCACAGAAAACAGCTCCAGGAATCTATGGAATAAATGTTCAAAACTGAAATACATGACAACATGAAAGGTGACTCAAGAAACAAACCAGATCTAATTGCTTGAGTGGCTGTTTGTTCCCTTCGTAATTATGGATTTTGTATTCCCACTGTTATTCTCACACTTCAAACTGCAGCCTTGAAGAGATTTGGAGTTCCTCTGTTCTCAGACAGTGTCTGAATTGTATCACAACGTTACATTTAGATGTGATTTACGCAAATAGGCTTTCAGGGAGTTGGCGAAGCGTTCCTAATCTGCTCTCAGGGAAGATACACAGTGACTGCACAAGAAAACTAAAATTTATTCCTTTATCCGTGTAGCTGGTTCTTTTAGTATTTGAGAATGAGCAACTGGATGATATTATGTTTGTATTTTACCTGTTCTACTCAGAGTTATGAGTTCCTAAGCAATGTAAAACATGATACTCTTTACTAACAAGGTGCATTCAGGGAAAATAAATTAGAGGCTTAGCAATTTCTAAGCAAATGATTAGCTGTTCATACTGGTCACTTAACTATCTGCCCAAATGGCTAGTCAAGACAAAATCTTTGGCTGGTATTAATGGCACTTGTCACTCTGCAGTCGTTGTTCTCTTACATGTATGAGTCATGTTTTATGACTTAAGATAGAGAAAAAACACTGACTAGTCAATGGTAGGGACGTACCGTGACATAAATCCAAAACACAGGAGTCTTTCTCTTTTGATGTTATTATTCCATAGAAACTCCAATCAATTTTTAATTGAATACTTTCAAAAAGTGTGGCAATTATAAACGTTAGCTACACACAGACACTGTAACAGACACTGTTGTTTAAAACTTTTTCAATTTTAATCCAGAAAAATTGCCAGAGGCCGAAAAACTCTCTTCACTTTCATAAGTAAAAGTAATATAAAAATAATCAGAAAATGTCTTCAAAGAGACTGTAAAAAACAGCTGGAAGTTCTGACTGTTGTACATGCACTCACCTCTCTTCTACCATTTAGTTTTTTGGCTTTAGCCTTGATTTATTAAATCTCTTCTAGTCCCACGTATTATGTGTCTGAACCTGCTGCTGCATTCACTTAATCTTCGTCGTCATAAATCTATTCTCAATCAACTTTAAGCTATTAGCAAAAACCCTCCAGTTTAAAAGTAGGATATGCTGTCTGATATTTTTCTAGCATATCCAATAGAACTAAAGAACAAAGATTGAAGAGAGCTTTATTAGCCTGTTGTTTACATCCTCAGTTATTCTTTAGTTAACAAAAAGCAAGGAACTGTCTGAAGAATGAAAAAAAGTAAAGAGTATTATTTGGCTACACTTAAGTAGATTAACTTAAACTGTAAAGGCCTGAAATTGTACTTTTAGCGCTGTTCTTACTAGCATTTCTAAAAATGTAAAGTGATTCAATGTTAAATATTATTTCCTGCTCCCAACTAAGACAGTTAAGCCCACAACATTTTTCTATCAGTGAAAAATGTTTAAATATAAAAAACCACAGATGAAAACTTTGAGGTGCTAATTCTATTTATTTATACTACATTGGCATCTCTAGGTCCCAGTTTCAGATCTGAGCTGTAATACAGTGAGTTCTATATAATTAAATAAAGGCAAAAGTACCTGTCCCAGAGACCTTTTTGCTATAGTTTGCTGCCACCACTATAAGAAACCTCTTAAAAATCAAGATCAAAAAATCTGCAGAGATTTTATCACAGCAATTTAATCTGTGACACATCATGTGTTTATTACTGCTCCTAATCATAATTATTCAGCCTCTAAAATCTTAGCCATCTCTTAATGCTGAGAAGGAGCCATCTGTGCACAAATGAAACTAAGACTGAATTACAGTCCAGCTTTGAAAATTACAAGGCCTGAAATCTTCATTTACACAGAAACACTCCAGGCATGTGGAGTCAGGAATCTCTTCACATTATTCTCATTGCAGGATCAGGATCTTATTAAAGGCATGATTAGATGTAATTGATTCTTTTATTTCCTCTCCTGTCTACTTTAGCTGCTATTTCTTCACCAAAGAATTAAGAATTCTCACTTTGGCAAACAGCTGGTGGGTCAATGTTAGAAGTAAAATAAAAAAATCATCAATGTTTTATTCTTGTAAAATACAAATATCTAATTTTAATAAATAAGAGTAGGAAATAGCTAAAATGGTTATTTAAATTTTTTCATTCTTAAATGTCTGTAAATCTTGAATTTAAAATATTTTTTTTTATAGTACTGAATATCTAAGGTTTGGGTTTTTAATTTTTAACTTACTTAGTAACGTTCTGAATATAAACTAAATATTTTGAAAATATATCTGGGGTTTAAAAATTCAAAGAAATCCACAAAAACTTCTAGAAAAAAAAATCTTTAAAAATCCTCACCTTCAAAATTTTATAAAAAGCTGGAACAACATTTGAACTAATCTGACTATATAATTAATAATTCTGAGCTGCAGTTGAATATATTTTTAAATTTATAGAATCAATTAATTTTATTTCAAATATATTAGCAAAAGTTCTTCTTGAAAGCAACTCATGCTGTTATATTACACTTCAACCAAAAGTAAAAAGAAGAGCTTGTTATTTAAAGTACTAGATATAAAACATTCATAAATAAAAAGGAAATATTTTATTACTGTGAGTGAGATTTACATGTATTATTGACATGCCTGCCACATTTTTTCATGCATTTTCTCTATATCAGAAGCAGAAAAATCTAAATATTTAAATACAAAAAATGTGAGAAAACCTATATATTTATTTTGAAATACTTTGGAAAAGGTAACAACATCAAACTTTTGTACATAATTCACATGCAGCCCAAGAGCTGATGCAGATCACCTAATGTTACAGCACCCAAAGTCCCATTTTCCATAGGTATTGAATTTGATGTTGAAGAAAATACTGTAATGATTTTCCAACTCCCCTAATGACAATAACTTTCTCATTCAATCCTTAAGACAACAAACATCCAAGTCCCATGACACCAAGAAGTCATTAAGATGGATTAACCACAGAATGAAGACATCTGGTATTTAGAAAACAAGGAACTTTAGAAACACTAGATGTCAAAAAAAAAAAAAAAAAAAAAAAAGCTAAGTAAAATACAAAATGAGTGCTAACAGATTATATGTCTAATAGGTAAATCTTAGCGTGACTTAGAGTTGGCTACATTCAAACAAACAATACTCTCACACCACTCCATTCACAAAAATAAAATACATTCATTGCTTGAATACTGTATTGTTAAATTCCAGTCAGGAATTTTCTACAAAAACTTCATATATCAAATCACCCCATCTGGCACCTTAATAAAACATTAACAGTGATTTTGATTTTCATAAAAGAGAGGAATGTGCATATGGTTTCCACAATCCTCCAAATTATATTGAGATTTTCTGAAAAACATGTTCAGGTTTTGAATGACTTATACAATATATTTTCTTAGCTGTCCTTCTTTACTTTTTATATCTGAACCACCTTTCAAGATCCTTTCAAGACTAGCTGATGTTCAACAAATTATAGAGATTGAGCAGGCAGATGACACCATATAATAAAGCCTGCATCCAAGCAGAAATATATAACTATTATGCCAGGATGAACTGAAAAAAATGAACTTAGCACTGACAAATGTTGAGCAAGTGTTCTCAAAAAAAGTACCATGTCTCTGCATACTTGCAGGATGGTCAATCCATTAACATACAAAAAAGAGAAAACCTAAGCTCTCTCCTGCTTACTGTTTTAACAACTGTTTTACATACCAGTTAGAAAAGTAGAAAGCAGATTTCCTGGAAACCTGTGAAATGAAAAAAATAGGTATGATTTCATATATCTTTTAATCTAACATTTCTCTGTGGGGAACTAAATGGAAGAAATGACACAATTCTGACACTTTCACCATAGAGCCTTCACAGCAAACAGTGAATCATCATGATTGATGATTACAGAAGCTTCCAATGCATTTGAAAAAGTACCATAAATACCACAAGACCATTAAATCATTAACCATTTAATCTAGACTAATCTCTATATTTTTTCCAGATTGCAAACATATTTGGGTCCATAAAAGATAAAGTTATCAGATAATAAATTATCTTAACACCTCTTTCTTAATAATGGTGACAGTGGAGAGAGAAGAGAGAATGAGACAAGAAATAAGGAATAAACCATCACGGTAGTGAAATAACTCAATATTGAGACATTTTCACATGCAAAAGCTTGACAGTGTGATGAGGTCTTTGTGAGAAGTTGGGATCTCTGGTCCATCAGTTAGGAAGACATCAATGATCAATCTACAGGCTTAACTGTCCTCTTTTGGTTTTACTTGTCATTTTGGATTTACTTTACACAGGCCATCTCAGAATTAACAGCCTGAAAAGATGATCTCAGCTCATCGCTCACGATTTAGCTTACGGTACAGTCCACTCAGAAAATAATAAAAATAAATGGATCAAGACTCGCACTTTTTAGTAGATAGAACATGCATGTCAATGGATAGACTTCAACATCAATAATTTTAGAAGGCAAAGACTACAATACAAGAGTTAGTTATTTACGTTTTTAGGGCAAGGTTGTTTGAGTTCTGGCATTGGCTGTGGCACATAGGGAAAGGTTCCATCAACTTCCCACAGTAGACACCTCTGTAGCCACCCCACTACCAAAAGCTTGGTGGACAAACACAATAAACTTCTTCAACTATGGGAAATGGGTTGGACTTTATCATCTTAGAAGTGACTTCTAGTGTGACTTCTAGTCACACACCATTCAGTGTGACTTTGGAAAGCCATCCATCTGCCAGTGTATCACTGGTGCTAAGGGCAAAGCAGAATCCTGGAATGGAAGCCACAGGTAATGCCACTGAAAAACAAAGGACTGCTAGATGAAGAAACCGTTTTGCTAAAGGTGGGGATTGTAGGTGCTTAACTGCTTTAAGGATCTCATTGCCTTTTTGTATATTTGTATTTTTGCTCTTAAATACATATTTAAAGAAGGGTCCTTAATGTGAAGCAAAATTATTTATTTAGTTCAAGTGTTTCACACTGCAAAAGAATAGTTCTTTTAAAAGTAAAATAAAAAAGAAAAAAGCCTTGAATCAATTGTATGAGGTTTGAGTTTTTTAAATATAGATATATCATAGTTTGTTCCTCTCCTTCTTCACAGGTCTGCTATGTTTTTTGTAGTGTGTTGGGGGTTTTTTTACAAGATACATTAGAATAATAATTATTTTCTGTGACATCCTTCAAAGGAAGAGTTCAAATTAGATAGCTGCTAAATTGGGGCAATTATGTGCTTTATTACGTACTGATTTGACTGACTGAAGATAGGTAATTTTTAGACTGTGACTGAAAATGCTAAATATCCAACCTATTTTCGCTCCTTCTTTTAATAATAAAGAATTTTCACAACCAGAATAATATATCCTAATAAAATATCATTATTAGTTAAAATTATATTTTTCAACATCAGAATAAAGCAAATTAATCAAATTATTGAAGACTATTAAGAAATAATAGAATCATAGAATTACAGAACAGCTGTGGTTGGAAGGGACCTTAAACATCATGTAGTTAGAACCCTCCCCTTTATAAGGAGACATAACACCCACTATGTCGGAACTCAAAATGTCCCTCAGACATTTTTAGAGGTTCCAGGCCTTGGTCAGAAGCATTTTAGACCCTGGCAAGCAGCAGAAAACAGCTGTGATTTTGAGTTTGAACCATGGAATGAATTACCAACTTTGAGAGTGGAACAAGCGGTCACAAAGAGTTAGATGGTATAGTAAAAGTAGTCACAAATTAGAGGGTAAAATTTTTTAGTATTGTACAGGGGGGTTTTAACACCTGTACAGGGGGGGTTTTACTTTGTACAGGGGGGTCAGGAGTTCTAAGATGGAGGAAAGTGGGCCTGATCCTGTTCTTCCTCCTTCTTCTTCCTTACCTCCATGTTCTTGGTGATGTTGGCATTTTTCTATTGGTTTAGGCTGGGGACACACTGTTCAACGTAGATGATAGATATTGGCACATTATTGTAAATATAGTACACATAATTTCTGGTATATAATGTTTGTACCATCCCACTGAGGGGCAGAGCCCCACATGCTGCCCTGCAGGACAGACCTGCGGCAGGGCAGCAGAACTTGTTATAGATAAGCAAAAATAAACAACCTTGAAAACAGCACAGACGAACTATGGCTTCTTCTTTGGCAATGGGGCAGAAAGACAGAGACTTTCTACAATCTCGGAATCACCAATACCCACAGATTCCGACACCACTAGACCAATTTGTCTGTCCCATTCAGCCTGGCCTTGAACACTGCCAGGGACGAAGCATACACAACTTCTCTGGGTGACATGTTCCAATGTCTCCCCAACCCCATGGTAAAGAATTGCATGCTTAGATCTAATCCAAGCCTATCCTCTTTCAGTTTAAAGCCATTACTCCTTGTCCTATCACTACATGCCCTTTTAAAAAATCCCTCTCCAGCTATTGTAGCCCCCTTCAGGTACTGGAGAGTGCTACAAGTTCTCACCATAGTTTTTTTTCTCCAAGATGAACAACCCAAACTCTCTCATAGAAGATGTACTCCATCCTTATCATGTTTGTGGCCTTCCTCTGGACTCACTCCACAGGTCTTTGTTTTTCTTATGCAGAAGGCCAAAGAGTCAGCGGCAGTCTCCTAGGTGGCATCTTCTGAGAATGTAGTAATGTGGAAGAATCACCTTCCTCAACCTGCAGACCATGCTCCTTTTGACACATTCCAAGATATAGTTGGCCTTCTTGGCTGAGGGTTCACATTGTTGAATTGTATCAAGTTTCTTATCCACCAAGAGCATCAAGTATCACTCCTCAGGGCTGTTCTCAACCCTCTCTCTCTCCAGCCTGTATTTTTGCTTGAGATTGCCCTGACCCACTTGCAGGACCTTGCACTTGGCTTTGTTGAGCTTCATGAGGTTCACATGGGCCCATCCCTCAAGCCCATCAAAGTCCTTCTTCCCACCAATGTGAACCCCACCACACAAATTAATGTTCTCAGCAGACCTGCTGAGGGTGCAGATGATCGCACTCTGCATGTCTTTGACTAAGATGTTAAGTAGTGCTGGTCCCAGTGCCAACTCCTGAGGAACACTTGTCACAGGTCTCCACCTGGATGTCAAGCTATTGACCACAACCCATTGAGTGTGACCATTCAGCCATTCCCTTGTCCATGAAGTGATCCATCCATTAAATCCATGTTTGTCCAGTACAGAAAAAAGGATATGATGTGGGACAGGGTCAAATGCTCTGCAAAAATTGAGGCAGGATATGTCAGTTTCTCTTCCCCTATTCATCAATGCTGTAACTGCATTGTAGAAAGTCCTTAGTGATGCCATGCTTCCTGTCACCCATCACCTGCTTGTTTTTCCATGTGCCTTAGAAGAATCTTCTCCATCATCTTACATTCAACCAAAGTGAGACTGACTGGCCTGTAGTCTCCCAAGTCTCCCTTTTTACCCTTTTTATAAATGAGGATTACATTGTCCTTTTTCCAGTCAGTGATTCCTCCACTAGACTGCCAAAACATCTCAAATACGATGGGTATTGACTTAGACACTTCACCCACTGGTTCCCTCTTTCCTTGACACATAGTGGAAATTACACACTAATATTTAATGCATGTACACACAGAGATGATTTTTTATTCATTTGCTAGGGAAGAAGTGAGGAGAAACTTCACTAAAGCTGTTTCTGAGATTTGACAGAATATTCTCTCAATTTTTCTTCTATTTTCTCAAGATGAGCTATACTTCTAATTTCTTTCTTTAGACTTAAATGATAGCTGGAGATTTTGGACATGGCAGTGTACTAAATCACAGTACATTATGTACAAATACACTAGAGTCTAAATTCTGCTTGTTTCATTTTGCACAAATGGCCATGCATCATTAAAACAAATATACAATTCTTAAGAATAAATTTTTAAACTTTGAAAGAATAATGGATAAAAGGCAAACCTATGTGTGTAGAGATATATATATCAAAAGTAACATTTTTTCTATTGAGTATTTTAAAATTTAGAATTGTTCCTAAAATGAAATACTCACAAAAATAAATATGCTCACAAAATGAGCATATTTTCAGAAAGTCTTCTCGTGTAAATAACAGCATAAGTAGCATAAATAAATAAATATCATAAATAATAGGAAATATAATGTACTTTCTGACTTCAAGTCCTTATTAGCAGAAAACTTTAAACTTGTAGAATATTCAATTGTTTTTGTGGTTTTAAGCATGAAGTGCATAAATTTTGATTGCTCCTTTCTGTGCTCAAAATTAAAGTTTGTAAGTTTTTATAAAAACAACTAACTCCTCATAACTTGGATATAAATTTTTTTTTCCACCTCAGTACTACATCTAAAATACGAATCATATTTTCTAGCAAAAAATTCCCAAAATATTATTTCTGTTTCTTACAGCGCTTTGCATGAAGACCAATGCTTATACCAAAACAAAGAGAAGAGAGGGTTCATTTTAGTACCATTAAAAGAAACCTGGCCAGGCATTTGACAGTTCCTTATTTGAACAATTTCTTTATATCTTTCTTGAAGGAACTAGACAGATACTTCTGGCCAAGTCTGCAATTTCGTGTAAATATTTATTCAGTTAATTACCCTTATATTATTTCAAACAGATTCAAACTTTTCTTAGTAGTGCCCAGTGACAAGATGAGAAGCAATAGGCACAAACTGAAAGGAAATTCTAGTTGAACATAAAGAGTCCCTGTTTTATTGTGAGAGTGGTCAAACACATGAACAGATATCCCAATGAGGTTGTCGAGCCTCCATTGTGGAGATTTCAGAACAAAACTGAATGAGGTCCTGAGCGATGTATTCTAGCAGACCCTGGTCTAAGTAGGAGTTTGAGTTTACCAATCCTAGAGATGCCTTCCAGCCTTACTCATTCTGTGAGAGTCTGGTATAAAATATTTCCGTTTTGGACATCTTTAAGCAAAGTAGCTCTTCTACTGTAATGGACTGATTTGATGTACCTGTCCCTTTATCAGTGATGTAGTTGAGAAGATCCAGTACCCCTTCAGTCGGATTCATGGGGATCAAGTGCCCCCTCAGTCAGATGACACAAAGTTAGGCAGGAGTGTTGATCTGCAGGAGGGTAGAAGGGTCTGCAGAGGGATCTGGGCAGGCAGGATTGATGGGCTGAGGCCAATGATATGAGGTTCTACAAAGTCAAGTGGCAGGTACTGCACTTGGTTCACAAGAACTCCATGCAGTGCTTCAAACAGGAGAAAGAGTGTCTGGAAAGTGGCGCAGTTGAAAAGCACCTGGAGGTGCTGGTCAACAGCCAATTGAACATGAGCCAGTGTGTGCCTAGAAGGCTGAGAAGGCCAGTGGCATCCTGGCTAGTATCGGCAATAGTGCAGCCAGCTGACCAGGGCAGTAATTGTCCCTCTGTACTCAGCACTGGTGAGCCCACACCTTGAAATCTGTGTTCAGTTTTGGGCCCCCCAGTACAAGAAAGACATTGAGGGGCTGAAGCATGTCCAGAAAAGGGGAGCAGAGCTGGTGAAGGGTCTGGAGCAGAGGTCTTATGTGTAGAGGGTGAGGGAGGTGGTATAGTTTTGCCTGGAGAAAAGAAGGCTCAGGGAAGACCTCATTGCTCTATGCAATGGTGGAGATTGCCCCCTTTGCCTAGGTAACAACTGAGAAGACATGAGCAAATGGCCTCAGGTTGCACGACGGGGTGTTTCAATTGGATATTAGGAAAAGTTTCTTCACTGAAAGAGTTATCATGCATTAGAACAAACTGCCCAGGGAAATAGTGGATTCACCACCATCCCTAAAGGCATTTAAAAACTTGTAGCTGTGACATTTAGTTTATTGGTGGACTTGGTAGTGTTGAGCTAGCAGTTAGACTTGGTGATCTTAGGGATCTTTTCCAACCAAACAATTTAATAAATTTTTTGTTATTATTTTCCCTGGCTTTCCCTGCTGAATTTGAGATAGCTTGTCCCATTACTGATAGAAAGAAGCAAACACCTCTGGGAACATCTAATACAGATTATATAAATTGTTCGATTTTAGGATGATGTGGATTGTTCTCTATCAGGAACTCTTGCTCCAGCTTTTGGTTATAGTTACAGTAAGTGATACCACTGAAATAGTTCACAATATGAAGCTACAGATTCTATCAGTTTCTATGAAAGTAGTGAAACCACAAAAGGAATGTTTGATTATTATCTTCTCAAACCACTAGCACAGCAACATGCAGGAAAGGAGTATAAAAATACTATCAGTGCATTTTCATAGGCTTGTGTAATGCAAAATCCTACCTCTAGGAGGGTCACAAAAATGTAAGGGAGGAACATAAGGCTAGGACAAATTTATATTACTTCCTCTTGCATATGTTTCACATATTTTGATTTTTTTATTTCTTGAGCTGACTTCTCAGTCAATTATCTCACTTTCTCATTAATTTCTTAATCTCACTTATTTCAGTCTCTCTTTTAAACTGTGTGGTTCAACAATCCTTGACAAGGGAATACTATGGAATCACATCCAGCTGGAACTTTCGCCTCAGTAGCATTTACAGAAAGAATCAACCGCAGGCCATGGGAGACAGTATGCTGAGGGGAGACACCAGGGGAGCTAGGCCAGGATGGGAAGAGTGGGGTCATGGGAATTAGCAGTATGTAATAGAACCATCCTGTATTTGGTCAAGTTTCTAGTTCCTGTTCTCAGTTGGTTCAGTACCTAGTACAAATAAGGTCATGTTCCAAGTTTGTGTTCGTGATTGGACTGTTGCCCTCAGGTGTGCCTATACCTGACTGCGTTTCCATGCCCACGGACCTTTGGATCTTGCCTGCTGTACCCTGTGGTTTCCACATTTGTTATTAAAATTTTTATTTTCTGGGCAGAACCATTGTTCCTGTCCCTCATTTTGCCAGCTCCTTCTGGCCAAGTTGAATAAAGGGGTAACAGTGAGCTTCAGACTGTGATAGAACAGAACTAAACTGTTGTTTTTTAAAATAAGTAATCCTATGCACATAAAATTAAAAAAAAAAAAAAAAAAAAAGCATATGAGAAGGAAAAGTATAGGTTTTTTTTTTTTAAGAACTTTTACTCTTTCCTTTTTCACTTTTTTGCTTAAAACTAGATGGATTTCCTACTTTAATTTTCTTGTTTTTCTGGAAGTAGCAGCTAGTGGCATAAAAATGATTTGGAATTCATTGATACTCCACATCCTGCTTTGCCCTACCTTAATTTCACTGCTTTAAACAGACATTTAAATTCATGTTAGTTATCTTTCTTCACTTTTTCATGTGTGAAGGTGCAAAATAGCAAGGGATATGCTACCACTGCTACCCAATTTAACATCTCATTTTCTTCTTGCATAAGCCTTTTTTTCTTCTGAAAAAGGAAAAAACATTGTTCTTCATGTGCTATCATGAGGCATTAATTTTGAGCAGGTAGAAACAACTTTTAAAAAGCCTGAAATGATAGTATATTTTCTTGAAACATTTAGATAAATTTAATCTCAATGAAAAATTAATGAAATAACACTTAAAACATGGTAAAGATTGAGGTCCAGTATTTTTTTTCTGTAATAAGCTTATGCAAAATGTCTAAAAACTTATAAATGTTAAGTTGACCTATGCATGCTGTGGTTGATTGAGTTCTTAGTCCCAAATTAAGTGCTCAAGATCTCCTTTGAAGTATGTGAGGGAATTAGAAGTCTGAGAAGATCTCAAAAAGGGTTTGCTGTGGAAGTGTCTTTGCAAGTCTTTGCACAGAAAATATTGAGAGGCTTTTGTGCGCAAATATTTCTTCATTGGATCCATAGATTATGGCATAAGTTGATGGGAAAGGTAAATCTTACTTAAGAGGAAAAAATAAAAATACAAAATGGGTAAAGAGAGAGAGGGAGAGAAAAAAAATACATTAAAGGAAAGAATGGGCAAAATTCAAAGGAGAAAATAAATTTCACCCCAGTGGCCAATGAAGAAGAGATGCAACAGGTAAGCCTCCCTGTTGGACCACTCTACACTCTTAACAAGTGGTCATCCATAAAGTTTTTTCTGTAATAACTTCAAGGTTTTTTCAGGATCTGACTGAAGTCCCTCATGATTGTTTCTGATCACTAGTGATGACTGGAGCATGGTAGGTTTGAAGGGGCAAGTTATTTGTAGAATGGCTAGGGTTGGAAGGGACCTTAAAGACATCTGTCTCCAAGTGCCCTGCTGTGGGCAAGGACACCTTCCATTAGTCCAGGTAACTCAGAGTCTCATCAAGTCCAGTCTTGAACACTTCCAGGGATGGGGAGTCCACAACCTCCCTGGGCAACCTATTCCAGTGTCTCACCCAACCTCACAGTAAAGAATTTCTCCCTAATATCTAGTCTAAACCTAACCCCAGTTTCAGGGCACTCCTCTTGTCCTATTTAAATGTTATGCCCTATTTAAATGTTATGCCCTTGTTAAATGTCCTTCTCCAGCCTTTCTTTAGATCTCCTTTAGGTACTTGAAGGCTGATAGAAGATCTCCTTGGAGCCTTCTATTCTGCAGGCTGAATAAACTCAGCTTTCACAGCTGTTCTTCATGGGAGAGGGGCTCCAGCCCTCTGATGACTTTCATGGTCCTCCTCTGGACTCATTCTGACAGATCCACATATTTATTATGTTGGTGGCCCCAGAGATGGACACAGCACTCCAGAAGGGTGTCACAAGAGCAGAGCAGAGGGGCAGAATCACCTCCCTTTACCTTCTGGCAGCATCTCTTTTGATGCAGCCCAGGATGTAGTTGGCTTTTTGGGCTGCAAGCACACATTGCTGAATTATACTTAGCTTGTCCCCAGGGTTAGTCTTGATCCATTCTCCTCCCAGCCTGTGCCTTGGTATGCCCCAACCCAGGTGCAAGAGCTTGAAATTGGTGTTGCTTAAGTTCATGAGGTTTTGTCAAGCTGAATGGTCAATAAATGTTGTTCCTGCATATATTTTGATAAAACTGAAAAACAAGGGATAGGAAAAAGTCAAGGGGAGGTTGATGTCAAGTCAAGCCTGTGGCAATCTTTTCACTAATGGCAAACTAACATAACAATACCAGGGTTTGCAGATCAGGCCAATAGCAATATTAGCTCAGGACTAACAGCATGAGAAAACTGGAAAATTACAGAAAAGAAAAAGCTACATCAACTTGTGTGAAAGGTTACAAAGCTTGGAGGAAGGGAAGACTACAGAACTACACATGGAAAACCCAGAGCATTACACAGTTTAAGATTTAAGACATTTAAGGCACCCTGTGAAGAAAAACAGAAGACCATATGTCCCTGAACTTGAAAACCTAGCCAAGGACACAAACGTTTTCCATCGGAAGATGTGTTGCTTAGGGTTTCATAAATTCAGTTTCATGAGCATGAGTGCAGCTGAGATTTTCCTGAGTTCACAGCAAATGCAGGCCTTTTCTGCTCTTTGGTTTGGAGCAAAGAGAAGGATGAAAGGCATTTTATGAATAATAATGGTAATTTCCAGAGGGGTTTAATTTTTCTGTATTCTGACTGCAAGGAACTAAGAAGCATGAGATTTATTTGCATAATAGGGTAGGTACAAGCTGGGCAGCATTTGTCAATAGCTCCGTGATATCTAAAGTTTGAGATTAGATTTGGCAATAGTATATTTATCAATTTTTATATGTATATCAAAATACCCATATGTGTTGATATAGACCTTCAAAGGGACTGAAGGTGGTTTGTTAATTTTTTTTTTCAGGCAAAGTCTTAACATTCCAAAGAATTTTTGAAGCCATCATTTTGAAACATCCTTATGGAAAGAAAATGACAGACAATTAAAATATTTAATTAGACAAAGAAATAGATATACTAGCTATATGACAAGACCTTACTATTTCCTGGAGTATGGATAAAAAAGAAAAAAAAGAAAAAATTATGGAAAATATACTGAGGAGTATGAAAATACTCCTTTTTGCCCCTAAAATTAGTGAAAAAAAAATTTATTCATTATGTTAATCCTGAGCTATTGCTCAACTTCTTGAAATATAGATATTTTTTGTCCCATTTACCTCAGACAAACTTTTGAAAAAGCAGGCTCAGTAATGAGTAGATTCAACAGTCAACATATGAATTCCAAGCTTAAAGAACTATCTCACTGTTCCTGTTTTTCATATGGAGATGAATGGAATATTTTCCACAGTGCTGCAGTGTACTGCAAACATATCTTCTTCAATTCTCCCCAAAAGAAAATGAGCAGTCTCACACAGCTGATATGTATTTGGGAAAGGAAGCAGAAAGAACTGAGAGCACACTACTTGATTCTACAATTCATGTGTAGAGACACAATAACAAGTGTTCTCCCAGTTTCAGCTAGGCATGTAAAAGATAATAACTTCTTGAAGCATTTATAAGTCCTATGTTCCCCTTTTCCATCTCAATCAGCTGATGAACAGATTCTGGTGCCAGCACCTGTGATGAACTTCATAGTCTAGGCAGGGGCTTAAAATGATGACAAATAATAGCAGCTGAGAAGGCTGCTAGAAAAAATATAGAGTTTTACTTTTGAAGAAAAAGAGCAAGGCAATTGGGTGACATAATTGTTCGTAGAAAGTAAAATTTCAATACAATCAACCACTGAGTTAAACAACATTGCCACTTTAGTACTTTGTTGACTCAAAAATCTAGCTTTTATCAGACATGGGGAATGGATGAACCATTTGGCAATAAAATTACACAAAGGGACATAGCTATTCTTATAATTCTGAAACAAAACTTCATTACACAAAAAACATAGAAAACTTGAATATGTGTTTGCTAAATCACCACTTACCATAGTTTGCAAAGAACTGAGTCTGTTCATTACAATGAATCCCTATAGAGCAAGCAGAATTTAAAGAGCTGGGCTAAAAGCTCACCAAGGTCATACAGATACTTTTAGAAGCATCAAAATATCAGGGAGACATAAATCATTATTATGTGTACATACAAGATGTATGGGTTTCCTTGTCTTTGGACAGATTACAAGGACCATCCTCTTGGAAGGAAAGGAGAACTAAAAATATTTCATGCTAGCTGTGTCTTCTGTTAATAAATGGTGGGCTATTTCTGTCTAGAATCTCAAAAAGGACTGCATTGTTCATCAGAAATTATAGTTTGCTTATGACCTGAAAGTATAAACATTGTAGTTTAAATTTTAAGGACGACATTGGATGTGCTCAGCTGTATAGAGAACGATATTTTTAAAATCAGTTCAAGTGTGCTGATTTACACTTCAAAATTTGACCTTCTGTCTCTGGAACAGAGGTGACAAAAAGTATAACTCCTGAAGATGTGTAATACGATTTTCTGATAAAATAATCTTCTAATAACATTTAGACTGAAAAAGAAATATGCTGTAGTCCTCCCTCTCTTACAAAATCAAGTCACTTAATCTGCTTGGTTGAGATTCACTTCTATTCTCCAACAGATTTATGCACCCTCTGAGACTGAGGACTGAGCTTGAGGAAGTTAGTGATGTACAGACCTGAGCGAATCTACCCTGTTACTCAGCTCCTTGTCAAAATCTGGAATAACAGATTTTCTACCTGCAAGACTATTTTAGTAATACTCTTCATTCTTCACATGTTGCAGATGTTGGAGAGCATTTTTGTGTAAGGTTTATGTTCTGCTACAAAACCATATGAATAATATAACAAATTAATTTATTTTAATGCAAATTTTAACAGAATGTATTGCTTAATTAAAGTAGTTTTATCTTGAGGCTGAACATGTCTAATCTTTGAATGAGGATACAAGCATGCTACTCAAAGCATTTTTAGTAGTATGTTGTTAGTGAAATCTTCAGTATTGTGCAGCTAACTAACATGCACACTTTCCAGGCTGAATTGGCACAATTTGTGTTTCATTGCTTGAACTGTTGTGACTTGCAGAACTTTAAATATTCATTGTCTACTCTGAGAACAATTCAAGGCCATCAGATAATGTGGCAGCCATTCATTCTGTAGCAAAGCATGCAGCTCAGTTGCAGAGATGGAAGATTTAGCACAAGAAACACTCCTCACATTCTTGAGGAGTATTAGCAGCCCACTGCTGATATTACCCTGAAATGAATGTGCTGTCTTTCTTTATTCATTATTCACTCCTTTTCCTTTTAACTAAAGTCAGTTTAGGGTGGAGTGTGTGTGGGGAATAATAAAAAGAAAAGACAGTCTTTCCTTGATAGGTCTTATTTCATCACTGACAGACTTTGAGTCAAACCTTTGTGTTACGAAGTCTGTTATTTTCCATTTGACTTAAACAGAATTTTTGCTGTAACTTTATTAAGAATCCTTCTGAATTCTAAACTCTTGACTTAATGCTTTTTATGGAAATTAATACGATTTTTCACACAACAAATATACATTTGTTAATTTTTAGTGTATTCAAGGATTCCTTTGCTTTTAATATTTTAGAATATTACCCCATCTACTAAATATATATATCCCCATATCCATTCTTTAATGTATTACTTTACTAAGTTAGATTCAACTGTTGCTGTCTCTGGGGAACTCCTGTCCTTATCTACTCCTACCTTGAAGAATTGTCTTCTTATATCCATCCAAAATATTCCTTTGTGCAAGTTGTGTCCATAGTCATCTGTCCTTTGCCATGCACCTTTGAGTGGAATCTGGCACTATTAGGTAAACAAAAACTACAGGAAGATTTCCTTCTCTTCCCCACTCTAAACAAATTTATTTTCTTCATTCTCTCACTGTACTCTTGCATCTTAAACAGAATCAACACAATTTAGGAAAATAACTTTGATATCAAAACAGTATCACTGCCATGGATGGATGCAGAGAATTGAAAAATACTTGCAAAATTTTAATCCATTATGCATGCATGCACACAAATGTACATACACACACATACAAATGTACATACAAATATTTCTAGTGAATTGCTTCTGTAGAATGAATTTTCAATGGCCATAAAACAAGAATGTATGCACGATCCAATCATTGAAGAAAAAGATACTGGAATACCCTGGGGGTACCTGAAAGCCAATCCTGGGATAGCAAGATAAAGTATCTTAAAAAAGAAATATTAAGACACATTTGAGAAGTTTGAATGTGCTATGAAGTAATATATCTTTCTGGATGCTAAAGTAAAGGAGACATATACTCATATAATACCAGAGAACCATATCTTGAAGAATGCAGAATAAAAACAGAAATCTATTTTGGGAAAATCTCTCTATCATTGTATTGGTATTTATCAACAAAATCAAGTATATTATAAATATTAGATAAGTCATAATAAAGAAAATATTACTTCTTAAGCAACATATTGATGATAATTTTAAAAATACTATAAGTATATAAGCTTTAGAGGTTCCAAAACTGATAACATAGATAAGATGTCTTTAGATTGCTTTTACGAGATTGCAACATAAACTAGTAACTGTCTGGGCTTTGTTGCTTCAAGAAAGAGTAAGCAGAACTGATCATTTTGGTTTCCTGCAATTTTACCTGTGTGTTATCTCAGAGGAAACACATGTCTATTACTTGTTTTTCATTTGTTACCTTAACACTGTCACTTGATTGTACTTTATTGCAACTTCTTACATAGTCCAGTTTCCTTTACTTCATGTTTACCCCTTCCAATGTCTCTAGTCTGTCAATTTTTCTCTTTCAGTCTAGGATCCAAAAGTGAATACCGCATCCAAGATGTGGTCTAAGAAGTGTTAAGTAGAGATAAACAATCACTTATTTTGACCCATGCTCTTGCTAACGCAGCTAATGCAGCACACAGCTGGCCATCACTGAGAGGCTGTTGCCCAGATGATATAGATGCATGGTATTGTCTGGGAACTCCCTGTTCATCTGTGAAGACCTCCTGGCATTTTCACCTGACTTCCTTTTTGTTGCAATTTATTGCTCCTAATCTTTGTATATTAATAGTTTCCCTTCATGGCTTTATGTCAAGTAACTGTGAAGCAGATCCTTAAAGAGGACAAAATATGCTCTCCTGAAGTTCAGGTTAGTGAGCTTGCTCTGTGCTCTCCTTGCTGCCCTAAGGTGCTTGACCTCCACCATTTCATGATCACTGTAGTCAAGGCTGCCCTTGATCTTCATATTTCTCATCATTCCTCATGATCTTAGTGGTGAGAACAAGGCCCACCATAGCACCTCTCTTCATGGGCTCCATTATCTCTTGGAGAAGCAAGTCACCATGAACATGTTCCAGGAACCTCCTGGATGGCTTGTGTCCTCCTGTGTTGTCCCTCCAACACATACTCACTCAGATGGTTGAAATCTCCCATGAGCAAGAGCACTTACAAATGTGAGGCTACAAATGTGATCTTTCTATAGAGGGCCTCATCTGATCAGTTCCCTGGGCTGTGGGACCTGTAGCAGACCCCCAGTATAATCTCAGCTGATTCTGCCCTCCCTTTAATTCTGACCCTTAATCTCTCAGTCAGTGCCTTTTTCATCCTCTCATGGAACTCACTGTTTTCCTCAACAATAAAATGACTTATGATCAAAACCAGCATTATGTTCAAATCCCCACCATATTAAAAAAAACAATTTGAGACTAGTATTAGAATCCAAAGGAAATTAAAGTTTATCTTTTATTTACACAAGAGCCAAATATTCCATGTGAATTGACAGCGAGTGAATTACACAGGTTTTATGTGAAAGGTAAGTGACCTCAATTTTTCCTTCTTCTGTGTCAAAATAAGTACAACTGGCCAAACTTTCTTTCTTTCTTTCTTTCTTTTATTTTTATTTTTGTGCAACTACTGCTTACCAAGATAAAAGAATTTCCTTTAAATTTTTTTTTTTTTTTGATAAAAGGAATCTAAGAAAGGTGAAACTACTAGGCAGTAACCACTCTGCAAGAGGATAACTAGATCACTTACTGATTTGCATTCATGTGCCAGCTGAAACCTGCTACTTCAGAGCAGGGTACAAAAATTGTCCCTGATTTAGAACATCTATATGTGCTCTTTCACAGTAGGAAATTTGTTTAGTAACTCAAAGTATGATATAAAAATTTTCCTAGTGTGACTCTATAAGTGTAATAAACACTTTTCCAAATAAAGTACTAGTAATCCTTTCTGCAAGAACTTTTTTAGGATTTGTATTTTGCATGGAAATGGGCAGCTTAACTTTGCATAATTTGTATACCTTCAAGAGCAAGTGTGAGAAAATACTTGTAAGCAGTAATAAAAAGCTACATACATTTCCTATACCTCCAGCTCAGTCTTTCCTTGCCTGTCAAAAGGGATCAATTTACATTTCAAATAGTAAGCTTTCCTTGCTTCCTGCAGCTCCTGGCAGAGGCAGCAAATTTTCAGTCTGAATTAATGGAAGTGACAAAAAAACAAATGCCATTTTATCACTTTATAATCCAGCGAGTCAAAGATGATCCCTACAATGGGAAACTTTTGCAGATATCTTTGTTGCTAAGGTATGCTCTAATACAAAATTAATTATATTGGAAAGATACAGATAATTTTGTATACCAGATACTGGAGTCTCCTTTAGTTCATGCAGTTTTTGTGCTACAGTTTTATTCCAAGGCAAGCAATCAGTCAACAGGAAATGGCTGAAGGTGTGTGTTTAAAATGAAGTTGGCACCTTCCTTAAGACACACACACACGGAGTTCAGAATCTTACACCAGGCTTGGTACTTGGACAGATTGATTCCCCAAACTCTTATCCTTCCTAACATTTGTTCAGCTTTATTGACATCAGTGACCTTGGATGGATTCTTAATTAGGCATTAATTAGATCTGCTCTGAGCAGAATAAGATGACACCATATTAAAATTGTAAGCAACAGCCTCATTATGCTAAGGCTCCAAAGGTTGGCAACACCATTTAAGGGGAACAGATGTTTGGAGCAGAAGAATCTGAGAAAAAAAAGTTACAAAAAAAAGCATCCAGTGAAAATGGGGCACAAGTTTGTTTTATTTTTAAATGAAAAAATGAAAAAAATGCATGTCACTGTAATATTGAGTTTCTAAAAGAAGATCTTTCAAACACTGTTGTTTTTTGAAGTCAGGTACTCACTTTCTTTTGACCCTAATATATGTTAGAGTTTCAGTAAGGAGCTGCTTTCTGCAAGTGGGGAACAAGAGGATGAGACAACAATACTGAGATACCCTCTTTAGCATCACAGAATTCAAGGTCTCTCTTTCAACCTCGTTTTCACTGTACCAGAAATGACACAAGTCAGTGTCACTATGATACGTTTATCTCTGATTTTACATGGATACATCAAGTATTAGATAATTCAAAGGTAAACAAGGAAAATGATGACCCCGAGATTAGCTCAGTTAGTCAGAGCACAGTGTTAATATTGTTAATCCGATCCTGTTATAAGCCACTCTCTTAAGAGCTAAGCTTGGTTATGTTTCTGTGTCCCTTTAAACTCAGATGATTCTGTGATACTTCTCTTTTTGGAGAAGTGTTTATTTTATATAGTCAGAATATTGTTTTCTGTCACTGTGTTTTACGAAAGCAGAGGAGTGACAGAAATATATGTAGAAGACACAACACAGCATACAAATTAAGTAATGTATATGTGATTCCTAACATAAAATGCATGATATATAATATTTAGTGGATCATATACTTTGAATATAAAGTATACAATATAATTTTGTATGATATTTTAAATAATAACATCAACTTTCTACCATTTTTCAGAGAGTTCTGTCTTTATTTCACATGTTTATATTGTTTTTAATGAAGGAGAATGAAATGCTAATTAAAATTTCATAAGTACCACTCAGTCTTTTTTTCACCACTGAGCTAACTATATTGTGCAGTTAACAGTCCAAGAAAAATATTTATGTATTTTTGCTGACCTCATACTTTCAAAAACTTCATTCTCACTTATTCATCTCTCACTCAAACAGGACTTATTCTATCTACTGAAGGCAGAGAAAGAAAGAAAGAAAGAAAGAAAGAAAGAAAGAAAGAAAGAAAGAAAGAAAGAAAGAAAGAAAGAAAGAAAGAAAGAAAGAAAGAAAGAAAGAAAGAAAGAAAGAAAGAAAGAAAGAAAGAAAGAAAGAAAGAAAGAAAGAAAGAAAGAAAGAGAAAGAAAGAAAGAAAGAAAGAAAGAAAGAAAGAAAGAAAGAAAGAAAGAAAGAAAGAAAGAAAGAAAGAAAGAAAGAAAGAAAGAAAGAAAGAAAGAAAGAAAGAAAGAAAAAGAAAGAAAGGAAGGAAGGGAGAAAGAAAGGAAGAAAGAAAGGAAGAAAGAAAAAAAAAGAAATTACTCTTCCACATTAATATTTTCAATTAATTTTCTGATAGGACATCCATATAACAAAATCACTAGATATATGCAAATGAAAACTTTTGTTTAAATGGTTCAGAAATGAAACTGAGTTAATCATTACAAAGTGCAATACTGCTTGAACACATATGAATATTTTGAATGTCACAAAGTGTGAGGAAAGAATATGAAGATTTGAAGTAGACTGAAACAACCGGCCATCCCACCAAGGCATGACTGTTTATATTACATTTTTCTTCTGTTTTCTCCAAGCCCAGAAACATTTAATTAACACCCCATGCAAAAGACACTGTTTAAAGTCACAACACTAATAAAATCAATGGAAAAGCTGTCAACAGCTTTGTAAGAAACACAGTTTCACTATGGCTCCTCCAGAAGTTCTGAATTACATTTTTCCTGAATTTCCTGGGGTTTGTTGGTTTTTTTATTGTTGCTGCTATTATTATTATTATTATTATTATTATTATTATTATTATTATTATTATTATTATTATATTCTTTATTCTGAACAACACTTGAAAGGATATCTCTATCTTTCATTATTCATGGAAAAGAAATTTAGCAGGGCAGACTGTAGGCATATGTAGAATGTGAGAGCATCTGCTTCATGGAAGTGATCCCATCAAGGACCTTTTCAGTGCAAAGAGTTTAATAAATAAAGGTGGAAGTGGTAAATAAGAAGACACAGAGACACAAAGCTGACGGAGAAAAGGCACCAGAGTCAGTACCATGTACAAAAAGACTTCAGTTACAGGCCAAAGGCTCATGAAGAATCTACAGGCACAGCTTTGGAGAGGAACAGCCTGGGCTTTTTCAGTCATAAGAGGAAAACAAGCACATGGGGATCTGTGATATTCAAGGGCTTTGTCATGACTTAGGAGGGAGCATGTGGGGAATGAGGTGGGAAGGAGAAATGGGATAAGGCAGAGACAAGGCTGTGTATAGAATTTTTCAGCTGAGTGTAGGCCATGGCCCATCAGCAGGTTTATCTCCCAGCTCTGAAGCTGCTTTCTCCTTAAATCCTGTGGTAGATCTCCTTGTGCCACCTCATCTGTTATCCTGTGCAAGTGCTAAGAACCAAATGGCTTAGGTGATTTTATCCAGGTATGGAAATATCTGAAGAGAGGGTGTCAAGAGTATAGAGCCAGGGTCTCTCACTGGTTATAAGCAATACATGAGAAGCAATGGACAGAAACTGGAACACAAGAAATTTCACCTGAAGATGCCAAAGAACTTTACTGTGCAAATGACCAGCACTAGAACAAGTTGTCCAGAGAGTCTCCTTCTCTGGAGATATTAACAAGCAGTCTGGACACAATCCTGAGCAATGGATAATAGGAGACCCTGCTGCAGCAGGGAGGTTGGACCAGAGCTCCAGTGGTGTCTTTCAAATGTACCCATTCTACTCTATGAGAAGGTAGTTGCTGTGGGTGTGAGTGGACTGGGACCAGACACTACACTGAGATGTGTGTACAGGATTCCTGGGATGGTGATGCCAGCAGATGGAGCCAATGGAGTCTCAGGGACACCAGCTGGAGGCAGGTGGGGGACTTGGCCTCAACTGCATTGTTACATGGTGTGTTTTAGGAAAATCAACTGTAGGCAGGCCAGGTGAGTGAGGTGAGTGAGGGTTGACTGCCAGGTGCCTGGTGCTGGCTGCTGGGACTGGAGACCAGTATCTCCACTAACCTTGGTACTAGGGTTAGTACCTATACTGAGCACCTACATGTGAATCAGGGAACTATGGGACAACTAAGGGGTTCCAGGATCCATGAACAGGTCCCAGGTGGACAGAGACGCAGTATCAGTACTCAAAGGATCCATGAATGTACATGTTCTTGTGACTGGAGAGTGACAGATGTGTTGTGTGTGTGTGTGGTGGGGCGTGCACATGCACTTACATGCACTAGTGACCTTCAATCCCAGCCAAGACACCGTTGACTGTGTTAGTGTGAGCTCTGCAGCTGGGTGCTGCTGACAGCAGTGCCTTGTCTGAGGAGGTATGTGCAATCAGACCTGTGTATCTGTGGGTTATATACATGTGTGTGCTTGGGATACATTCTCAGCTTTTCTAGCAACTGAACATGCACACACCTCCCAGCCTAAGCAGAGACCCTGGCTCCCTGGGCATGATGAAATCCCAGCCTTGGAGTTACTAGAGGCAGTGTCAGTAACAACATTCCTTAGAACAAATAAAAGGAAAAGAAAGGATACTTGTTAAAATAATGTTTTTCCATTCTTTGAAGAATTTCAGCAAGAAAAATGTACAAATTATCTGATAAATGAAGGAGTTAATAAATATTAATGTGAACACCAAACCCCACTGCTGTAACTTTAATTTACCCCTCATTTAATACCTATCTCAGGGACATCAACATCATCGAATCATAGAATCAGAGCGTAGTATTTGTTTAAAGGGGCCTTAAAGATTATCTAGTTTCAATCCCTCTGCAATGGGCAGGGATGCCTTCTGCTAGATCAGATTGTTTAGGGCCTGATCCAACCTGGTCTTTAACACTTACAGGGTTGGGGCATTCACAGCTTCTCTGGGCAACCTCTTTCACCCTCACAGTAGAGAATTTCTTCCTAATATCTAATCTAAACCTACCCTCTTTCAATTTAAAACAATCACACCTTGTTCTTTTACTAGTGTATTGTACAGACTAGTAAAAAGCCATTCTTCAGCTTTTTTTGTAGGCCCTTTTAGATACTGAAAGGCGATAACAAAGTGACCTTGGAGCTTTCTCTTCTGTCTGAATAGTCCAACTCTCTCAGCCTTTCCTTATAGAAGTGCTTCATCCCCTCTAATCACCTGCTCGGTCCTTCATAACTGCCTTGAATCCATAGATATCCTCTGATTATTTTCTACCTTAAATATACTCCAGAAGCTATTACACTCTTCTACAATGCTTGTCTTTACCTGTCATGGCTTATGTGGTCTCTGCGGTACTTCAGTAAATTTTACCTTTTGTGGTTTTTCTTTTTCTTTCTTCTTCCTTTTTTTTTTTTTTTTTTTTGTCAGCTGGCAACCTAACAGGGAATACATAATATCTTCCTTAGAAAGTCAAAAAGTGAAGGGGGACCCCCATAGTTTTACTTTCAATTTTTAATGTATTCCTATTTGAAATGTGTTGAAATTCAAAACATATTGGTAGAATTCCAGCAGAAATTCACATGCAGTATGCTTTTCTGTATCTTGACTAAAATGTCCAAATTCAATTCTGTTTTGGAGCTAGTTGAAAAACCACTGTGTTGTGTCATTTCCATCACATGGAGGCAGATTTAAAACACATAGTAGGAATGTGACTCCTCTGAGGGATACAACTATAAACAGAGACAAAATATGGAGATCATGGTACCATTTCTGTTTTCTCTAGGTTATATTTTAAAAAGCCAAATATTCACTGGCATGGCCTTGTTTTGATTGAACAACAGAAAAAAATCAGGTATTTTACATTAAGACTACTTCAATCAAGAAACATGACAGGTTTGACACTTAAAGAGTGAATGATGTGACAGTCACAACAAGATACATCTTACAGCTACATCAGTGGTTTTATACATTTGCAAGAAGTCTGAATTATGTCTTCATGAGCAGGTGATGTTTTTAACCTGAAACTCTTCCAAAACTATCACTCACATGACAAAAAATGTATAATTTCATAGCTGACAGGTTCTGTAAGAAGTGCTGCTTGAGAGCCAGCAAAGTTCTGATAAAACATGATGCAACAGGTCATATCTAGGTAAACATATCTCCAGATGTTTACCAATGTAAACTACCAAGATGGTTTTATAAGCAGACAAAGTAAAGTGAGTGAGTGTATGTGTGTCCTAATTTCAGATGGGATAGATTAAATTTCTTCTCAGTAGCCGGTACATTTCTGTGTTTTGGATTCATAGTGATAATAATGCTGTTAACACAATGATGTTTTGTTTTATTCCTAAATTGGATTTATCCTAAATCAAGGACTATTTTGTTTGGTTGGGGCTTTTTTTTTTGTTTTGTTTTGTTGGGCTGTTTTGTTTTGTTTTTTGTTTGTTTGGGTTTTTTGTGTCTCATACTCTGCCAGTTAGAAAGTACACAAAATAAAAGTGGGAGAGAGCATAGCTGGGACAAGTAATCCAACTAACCAAGGAGATATTCTACAACCATAGAACATCTTGCCCAGTATGTAACTGGAGGAGTTACCCAGAAGGGAGGCCCATCTGGGTTCAGGAATAGGGTCTCGCATAGGTCAGCAAGTGGCAAGCAACTGTTATGTGAATCTCTTGATTGGTTTTTTTTTGTTTCCATTATTATTATTATTATTGTTGTTGTTGTTCCTATTATTCCTGTTATTCCTATTATTCCTGTTATTCCTAATATTCTTATTATTGTATTTTACTTTATTTTTAATTAATAAACTGTTCTTATTTCAACCTACAAGTTTTACTTTTGATTCCCTTCCTCATTCCACCAGGGTGAGGGGGAGAAAAAAGGGCTGAGTGAGTGGCTCTGTGGTACATAATTTCCACATGGGAAAACATGACAATGTGTAGCTATTTTTATGTCAATAACATATTTTTCTTTTAAGGTAAGAAGAAACAAGATAACACAGACTTGTTTTTCGGAAGTTTTTTGATGTGTCAACAATGGGATACATATTCAATATTTTAAAAAAACTTTAACCAAATAAAAATTACTATTTTCTCATTATCATTGAGAAATGAATAACGATGTAAGAGCAACTAGCATGAGATGTCTGATTCCAGTAATGCAGTAACACCTAAACTGAAACTTGGACATTAATTAAAAATCTAAATACCAAGTTTTATTTCAAAACATTCTCAATCATTAACTAAGTTCAGAAGTGTTTACACACTATGTTCACTGTATCACCATTGTGTAGTGTAGTATACTTTATTGAACCTATTCCATCCTACTTCCAGTTTGGTGCACAACTACCCTGCAAGAAAAAACATGTATTCTAAGGACAAACATATGTTAACTGAAATGTTTTTGTAATATGTAGGTAAAACTTAAGGTGTGTGAGGCCTGAAAAGTGCTTTAAAGTGGAAAAGACTGAAAAAGTGAATGGGAAAAATAGTAATGGAAGTTACATGGGACTTACTATATCATAACAGCATCAAAACAGAATATGTAGTTCTGTTTCGGAAGATGAAATCAAATAATATCTCTTCTGAAAGATGTGACGCATGACACATCAGATCTGTAACAACTAATCTTATCAATTCTGTCAAAGTGAAGATGACATTATAACAGGATTATATAACTGAAGAATATTAAAAAATAGGATATGTGACAACTTGCATGGGTCTTGAAAAATGTATGAGCAAAGAAGGGTGGGTGCATATGGGAAGGAGCCATATAAGCAAGTCTATTAATCCAGATGACATATTCCAAGGTACTTCAAAACTAATTTTTAAAGAAAATGACACAGGCAAAGGTAAGTGGGAAAAAAAACCCCAATCCCTATAAAATTCCATGAGGGTTTCAAAGAGAAAGCTCATGCTACATTTTAAAAGCTCGTTCATTTCATAGAGAAGAATGAATAGCATTAGTCAAATATTTAATATCTTCATGGGAAATTTTAAGTGAAGTCTGTGAATATGGGTATTGGCACCAGAATGTGTAATGCTATCGAAATTGAGGAACTGGAAATGACTGTGATTTCTGTTGGAACAGTACCAGACTAGGAGAAAATATCTACTGGAAGTTTTCCTGTAACTATTTTGGGGTACATCTTGCTTAATATTTTCTCACTGATTTAAGATACACCACAAAAATTTAATTTTCTTCATGGCATAAGTTTAGGAGATATTATTAAAAGAGAGGAAAACTCAAATGTTATACAGAAGCATCACAATGAATATAAAAATGGAAATATTATATTATATTTTATATGTATAAATAACTTTTTGAAAGCATACAGCTGTGGACTTAGAAGAGTTAAAAGAAATTGTAACTGAATTATTTTTTACACTGAATTATTTTTTTTGTGCAGATTCTCTAAAACTGGCCTTCAGTGAAAAAGAATTAACTGGGTCACATATCAACCTAACATCAGAAAGAATTTTTTTCCTACCTAAGGCACCTCTTAACTGATAATTTCTCAGGAGGGCAAAATTTCACATCTGATCTGTACATACCTGCCAACTTCAAGGGTTCATGTCTATGATATTTACATAAATGTCTAAACCCCCTTTGAATTATAGTCAAATTAGGATAGTTATGTCCCAGAACTGATATGAATTCTGCACTTTATAACAGCATTCTAGGGCATGCAAATTGGAGGGGGGAATAGAAAGAGAACAGATTCATGCACCTGTATCTCTGTGAATATTATTCTGTTTGTTGGACAGCAAGTTATCACCACACCTCCCTCACACTCAGGGTTGCAGGGAATGAGCTTTGCTCTTTTTGCCCTGTTCCAAAAACATTGGTAGCAGATGAGAAAGCTGCTGAAATGACATGGTCCTTAATCTCTGGTTATTTCTCAAATACATTTGCTTCCCCTCTAATATTACCTTGTAAATATACTGCTACTGAGGGTTGTAAAGAAAATACAGACTGATTTCACAGTAGACAAACATCTCTGCTACTGTTTTTTTTGACACTTTCCTAAGCAATAGGCTTTATGTTTAGTGTATATGAATTCTATCAAAAAAAATAATTTTATTGATCATGCCAGTCAATTTGGGGTTACTTTTTGGCACATCTTTAGTATGTTGTGGAATGGATCTGTAAAGTGAGCGCTAGGTTTTTCAGAATAGAGATTCTAAATTCAGATCTCTATATGTATTATGAGTGATACATTTATTTATCTAAAAAATTATATCTAAATATCTAAATAAATTTTATCTAAAATAGGTGATAAAATGGTATCTATTTTTTTGCTATGAAAAATCACATCTATTATTTTATTAAAGGAAGAATATGATTTTTAGAATAGTACTCCAACCTAATTTTAGTTCTAAAAGTTTTTTTAGGATTGAATATATGATTAAATTGCTTGAGCAGTCAAGATTGGCAATTGGGTGGGGGGAAGGGGAAGGAAAGGGAAATATCTATCCAGAGCAATTTAATATTCTATTTTAAGAGAGAATGACGAAAGTTTGGTCTCTCATTCCTATGTTTTTATAGTCCCACTAAGTATGTTCTCTTTTGAATTTAACTATATAATTTCAGAAAACTTTACTTATGCTTTAATATGTGTTACATGTCTTTATACAAAATACCAATTTTCTATTGAGTACCGACCACAGTGCCCCAAAATCCACTATCTACTGAGAAAGATAATCAAGTAATGGTAGCATTACATTTGAAGTACACGGGCCCCCACATTACCCATTCAACCAAAGATAAGAAAATTAAATAACAGTTTTACTCTCACACAGTTTACTTTATTTTAAATCTTGCATTTTTTTTTTTTTACGTGGTCAATTGCAGTGTGCCTGTCTCTTAAATGTTTCCCTCACATGCACAAAAAAAAATATAAATTATAGACAATTTTTGTATAATTTGCTTGTTTCAAGAGAGGAAGATATTTCATATGGTGGGTTTTTTTCCCTGACCTTGACAAACCCTAAGTAGAAAATAAAAAAATTAAAAAATTGAACATAATTCTTACTCAAGCTCACAGATAATTTTGAAATTTTAAGCAAATCACTTAGTATCAATTTTATTTACCAAGTGGAGGTCTACTGAATTTTTCAAAATTCACAATGTGAGGTTCATAACAATTTTGAAATCCTTGACCCTACCTTAGAGAATGCTCTTAATTTTTTTTTTTTGCTAGGAAAATTGTTTACATATGAAATAGGAATGAAAGAAGGCTTACCAACCCCTGCTCCTGAAAACTTTAATTGATTTCTGTCTTCCATCTTTTTCTTTTCTTTGGGAATGGGAAAATGCACAGCATTTAACACCCCACAAACACTGACTACTGCTGTAAAGCACTAGAAGGGTTCAGTGCAAGTCACTGGGGACAAGCAGCATTTCAAGCCTACATAATGTGCTGAGAATGAACCAAAATCAAGTTCAGGTGTGTGTTTAATGTGTGTGTGTGTGTGTGTGTGTGTGTGTGTGTGTGTGTGTGTGTGTGTGTGTGTGTGTGTGTGTGTGTGTGTGTGTGTGTTTAGGCTTGAGAGACATCAGAGGACAGATTGTTTTTTTCTTTTATTCTGGAAATATTATATTAATTGGAAAATTTTTGTCAGTCCTGAGGAAATAACTTCATATAAAAATGCACCTTTTTCTAGGAACTAACTTTTTGTAACTTCTGAACAACTATTAATAGCAATTATCATTGATAATAAAGCAGCATTTCCCCCCTTCTTTTATTTCCTAATAATCCTAGAAAACCCATCAATCCAATCTTTCCTACTGATCATTAATTATTTTTAAAAACCATATAGCAATAAAACTGTGATTACATAGCAAAGTTATTAATCTCTAGAACCCAGAAGACATACATTTTAGTGACTGACTGCTTCCTTGATTTCTGTGTGAGAAGACCAGGTAAAAATCTGATTCAAAAGAAAATCTCTGACTAAGAGACATGCATATATTGATTTACTGAATAAATTAATCAAAAAAGAAAGCATTGTAACTTCAAAAGAAAATATTTTTCCACATATGTGGTATCAGTCGCTTTAAGTAAGAAAAGTGGGTAAGAATAAGAGGTATGTAGAAAACAGCCTAAAGCTGCATTATTGTGTTGCTATCTTTAACACCATCTACTTTCACCCACCAGCTTCATGAATCCGGCAGCAGGCCAGCTAACCTGTTACAGCTGCTGGGAAGAGTTTGTAGTGTCTCATGTAATGAATTGCATCTCTCCCCTATTCCTTCACCCTCATGGCAAAACCACTAATGATGTCCTGTTTTTCCCAGAAGTAATCATCTACAGTTTTGTCAATTATGGATTACATGTAAGTGTTGTCAAAACACAGAAATGAATAATGAGTTAATTGCAGAGATATCATATGCAAAAGCTAAGCATTTGTTTAAAAGGTGGGGTAAATATGTCCTTTGAGACCTGATTCTCTAATTAAAAAAAGACCCAAATAAACAAAAGGGCCTAATCTGCATTAGCTATTCTGACAAGGATGAAAGTTTGGAAACACAGTGAGCAGGGACTATTTCTTCACACCACAGAGCTAATATGAGTATCAAAATCTCATTTAATGTAGAGATTTTCATTACTGAAGTGCTTATCTTTTCAATAAAAGCAAATTATTCAGAATTATCATTCTCAGGGATGTACAAATTGCCTGTTTAAAATAACAAGCTAAAATGTGTTATTAAAGGTCTCACTTGAATCTGGCTTTTCGCCTGTTTTTATTTTTTAAATTTTTTCTATGGTCCTAAAGGTTTTCTAGTATTTTCATTTCCCACAGTCTCACCTTGAATAGACTGTGGTAGAGTCTTGTGTTTTTGTAATGCAGAGATAAATAAATCTTGCCCTCATTTTCTAGCAAAACCATTCCTAGTATCTGGTTGGAAGCTGAGACAGAAATTAAAGCAGATTCTTTTGCCTTTAATTTGATTGCTATTACAACAGTAGATAGTGAATACATCTATTTATGTCGTTTTTAAATATTTGGTTTAGGAGTTTTTCTGAACTCCTAAATAGGAATAATCCTCATTTTTCAGTATTAATCACACTTCTTATGACATTGAAGTGGAATGTTGTGATATTGATATGAATGTGAGGAACTTCCTTGAAATTATTAACCTTTAAATCAGAATTTAGCCAAAAGTTACAAAATCACTTGTATTATTAGCATAATTATGGAATTTGACACTTGGGGTAGACTGACATTAATGTCATACAAGCAATTATGTTATATATTTGCATAACCATTTAAAGAAGGTAAAAGTAAATTTTACCATGTGTGGAAAGTTGTTCTTTTTCTCCTTAGTCCCTTAGTTACTACACGTGTTCCACAATCTGAATATGGCTATACAGGTTTGTTAAACAAGACAAGCCACGTTAGTAAAGTATGTGGTGGGCACCAGTAAATGCCACAGTATGATAAGATAAACCAAAGTCTGACACTTGCTTTAGAGAAGCTACTCAATAAGTCTTTCTATTTTTGCAACATATGCCATGAATATGTCCATTATTTGTGGTCAAGCAGTTAAGTCTCTCACTTTCAATCAAGGTGAATGAGAAACATACTTAGTTTTTTCATATCCTTATATATGTATTGAATATAAACTAATATTTTGCATCAGTCTAGAACTGAAAATTATAGTTTTTCTCATTATAAGCGTTTTTTTCTTTATTTTTGTGGTTCTTGCAGGTTCCCCTTCTTTCACATCCTTTGTGGTACTGTCTAGGCAATACCACTTTGTGGACCCAGGATGAAATTCTGAATTATGACAAACCTTCTCAGTGTTATGAAAATTTTACTTTTTTTTCCTAGCTTTTAGAAAAAGTTACAGTCACCTAGCAGTTCAGATGGACAATGCAATGGCTAAATTCATATAGAAAATATCTTGTCACACTATGTTCTTATAGCTGATAAAATAAATTACACCTTGCTGAAAGCCAAGGAGAAAGGACATAAAATTGACACCACAAATTATCAGATCTCTGCTTTTTTCCTTGTGATGACCAGACCATATATAGTTTCCACATCAGGATGTTCAGTTAATTTCAGATATGATGAAGTATCATGGCAACACTTAAACTCCTTAAGATGTCAGAAGTGAAAGTCCTGAAATTAGCAATAAGACAGGTAAAAGACAAGGATAGCTAAAGTGTAGCTAAGAGAGGTTGATGATTACCCACTTCAATTTTCTGATGTCAGGGCCACCACCTTAGGGACATTTACTATTGCCAATGAAGTTAACATGAAAGCCAGTAAAATTTTTTGTGTTTGACAAAATAAATGTTTAAAGACAGTTGGAAATCTAATTTATGGGTGGTAAAATTTATTTTTATTCATATCTGTGTATAAACATGACAAAAAATTAAAATAAGAAATCTGAGTAAATTATTTCATAGACACTTTTGTCACAACTGTAATTATCTAACTAAGAAAATAAAATTTCAAAAGTAACTTGGGGAAGAATAATCCTTCATTTGTTATCAGCATCAATCAGCCCTTACTACAGATTCATAATCTGTCTTCCCTCCCCCCACCCAACACCTCATTCAGCAATTAATCATTTTCACAGCTTCTTTCACATTCAGTCAGCTTCTTTTATTCAGTGTCCCAGAAGTAAGATCTTATACTGTATCCATCTGCATTTCTCACTTGTATTCTCAATAATATTGAGAATAAGAGAGCAGCAATGTCCTCTATTTCAATTCTGGTAACCATCCTGGTAATCTCTGGCTTGTCAGATATACATACTTCATGCACAGTCTCATTCACTCTATTCAGCTCTATACTGAAACATTGATGATGAAGTTTGTGTAAATAATTAATCTCCTAGAATGTACTGAAATTTATTCTGCAGTTCTGGATATTGAGATTTTATTAAGTTTCATGTCTTGGTTAAATGTAGAATTCCTGAAGAATAGTAAAATTATATCAGGCTACCTGGACCATCTGTTAAACAATTAATAACAACAAGCTTTTCTTCTGTTGAAATTGGCAATTTTTTTTCAAATGTAGTAACCATTTATTTCCCACAATGTCAAGCTGCATTATTGTAATAAAATGGATGTTGCAGAATAGACTAGTGGTTTGAACCTGGATAAATGCCAGATACCCACCCAACCACTCTGTCACTCCCCTCCACAAGTGAACAGGGGAGAGAAAGAATTACAGGGTGCATGAGTTAAGGACTGGGAGAGATCACTTACCAAATACTAACATGTGCAAAACAGACTGAAGTTAAGGAAATCAACCGAATTTATTACCAACAAAATCAAAGCAGGATAATGAGAAGTAAAATAAATATTAAAAACATTTTTTGCCCATGCTTTCCTCCTGAGGCTCTATCTTCTCCCCTCCACCCTCCCTGTGGTGCAGGGAGACAAAGAATGGAGTTTATGGTCAGTGCTCCCGTGCTCCACCATGGGGTATCTCCCTTGGAAGACAGTACTCCATTAATTTCTCCAATGTGGATCCATCCCAAGGACTCTGTGAATTTCTCCATTGTGAATCTGTCCCAAGGGAGACAGTTCTCCACAAACCTGCTTCAACAAGGGTCACATTTTTCATAGGATCAAGTCCTTCAGGCTTCTCCTATAGGGTCACAAATCCTGACAACAAATTGCTCCTGTATGAACTCCTCTCTCCATGGGTCTACAGATGCCTGCCAGTAGCCTCTTCCAGCACAGATTTCCCATATGTTCACAGGCTCTTTCATGCATCCTTCTCCTCTTTCAACATGCTGTGTCTTCTGTAGGCTTCAGGTGCATCTCTGCACCTATGTGGTTCTGCATGTGCTGCAGGGGTGCAGCTGCCTCATCTGGGCTGCAGAGGAATCTCAGCTCCAGCACCTGGAGCAAGCACCCTCTGCCCCTCCTTTTCCATGACCTTGGTGTCTGCAGAGCTGTTCCTCTCATATGTTCTCACTCCCCTCTCCTCTGGTCACTATTACATCTGCACAATAAGGTTTTTGCCTTCTTCCATGTGTTATCACAAAGGCCCAGCTACTATCTCTGGTTGCCTTGGCCTTGGCTGGCAGCACATCCATCTTGGAGCCAGCTGCCACTGGCTCTGCCAGACATGGGGAAGGCTTCTGGCAGCTTCTCACAAAAGCCACTCCTTTATCCGCCCCACTACTAAAACCTGACCACCCAAACCCAAAGAAAATCTTAAAAGACAAAGTGCACATTGTAGCAGTTCAACTAAGGACTGATTACTTATGCTAAAAATTATTCAAAATTTTAAAGAAAATGACTGTATAAATAATGAAAATTTGATTTTTTAATAGGAACTCAAAAGAATCATTAATAGCAAGTAGTATTATTGGTAGCATTATATGTAGTACCTAAAATATATATTTCAGCAGTTAAATTACAAAAGCATAGACTTTTGTTTATTCTGTACAGCTGGTGTCCTGGGTTGAATTCACTAATTTCTAATGTAAAGAGACAGGATGGGAACTGAGCATGAAAATTGTGTGTGGATTAGTGGAAAGAATTGGTAATAGAAGATACATTAGAAAAGAAGGAAAATAAGACAAATAAGGAAGAAATATAATGATGCTAAGACAAAGTGGCAAAACGAAGTGGGAACTGAAAAGCTTGACATTTGCAGAAATAAAATTATGTAATATGTGATTTCATTATCTACCTTTTTTGTCAGTTGACAAAAAGCCCTGTCAGATCAGAAGACCCGCTGCTAAAATAAATAAGCCTCAGGGTAAGATAGAAAATCAAAATCAAGATGAACAAGAGATGAAATATTGAAGGTGTTTGTCCACAATTATCATGCAGTAATCATCTACTCTGTCTTCCAGATTTGTCTCTAATGACAGTTCTCAGTTTCCACATTATACACTCAGCTTTTCCCCCAGGCATAAAATTTTTACTTATTGGCACTTACTCTTTGAATTTGCCTTTCTTTGATGTTTTCAGATTCTCTGAAAATAAATTGTATTTTACTAATAGTTTGAGTGCCATGTCTTGATAAAAAAATACCATATGCATTGTTAATTTTCTCCAGAGATATCAGTATAACAGGTGAATCATTGTGAGCCAACAAGAATAGTCAATTATAAGTACAGAAGTTATGGTGACAATACAACTTTGATATTTGGGGCTGTTAATCATAAAATGGGTAATGCTTGGGTTGCATTAGGCAGCATTAACTCTGAACTGTCACTAGAAGAATTAAACAAAATTTTTAGAAGAGCACTTCTTTCCAACTAAATGCAGACAGGATCATGAGACATAAGAATATTGTCAATTGTAGTGTAATTACCAATGAATTGAAGAATGTTACCTCTCCGCTGCACTGCAGAATACAACTGTCCTTACAGTACACACACATTTAGAAAGGAAGAATAAATATCTGTTAAATATTGTGGATGGTGTGCTTTAAATACATTTATAATGCAAGAGCTTACACATTATATTAGTACTTGTACATCTTCAAAAGAAAGATCTAGGTTTCTACGACCTAGGAAACAGGAGAAAGGCAAAGAACAGGACATATCATAATCCCAGTGTTCTTTCTGTTAAATCAGTTTTCCCAGCTACAAAAGGCTCAACAGAAGTACTGCTCGAACTACAAGAGTTATGTGCAATTGGGCATGCAATTTTTTCATTAGCCTCATATTTTTAACAATCTGAGATGACTACAAATTGTCCATGTCAGTTGCTTAAAAGCGTAACCTCCAAAATTGATGCCATAAAAGTATTTTGACAGATATTGATATTTTCCAGTATGGACTCACATAAAGGAAGTCCAGATGACTTGGATTGAAGCAAGGCTATCTACCTTTTCTAATGCTTTATAAAGGCAAACTGCAGAAGAAAAATATATTTCTTTGGTATGATAGAGCTAGCAACCTATTTGAAAGGACATTAAGTAATCAGAGGAATTTTCTTTACCAGGTACACCAGTGAGACATCTATTTCACATTTCTGAGAAAAATTTTATTTATTGTGTTTATTACCTCATCATCTAGACCTTCTCTACACCAAATGACTTTTATTTCTAGTCTTTCACATTCTGAAGATGAAAATAAGATGAAAACGGGTCATATTTAAGCAGCAAATAGATTGACATTTCTTCTGGGACAACAGCTATCACAGAATCACAGAATCACAAGGTTGGAAGAGACCTTCAAGAGCATTGACTCCAACCCATGTCCTAACACCTCAACTAAACCATGGCACTGAGTGACACATCCAGTCTTTTTGTAAAAACATCCAGGGGTGGTGACTCCACCACGTTCCTGGGCAGAAAATTCTGTTACGGTGAGCTCCTGGACACCCTTTTGTCCCCCCTTTCCTAGGGCCTCTGTGGCTCTGATCAAGATAAGCCCTGGATCCTCCTCCCTGCCCCAATGGGGCTGGCGGGGAGCCAGGAGAGCCCACCCTGTCCAAAACCTATATAGACCCCTGAAACTTCCTGCTCTTTCTCTTTTGCCCCGCTCTCCATGGACACCACAGAATAAAGAGAGCTGTTCCAACACCCTGGGTAAGAGCCTCTTCTGAATACTTTTCCCTCTCATGCTATTTCCTCCCCTCACAGCCCCATATCTCTGAGCTAGTCGGATTCATTCGGGGGGCTGCGTGGAGGGGGGGAAAACCATAGAAATAACAAAATTCCACTACTTTATCACTCCACAAGAAACCTTTTCCTAAACTATATGTACCTTTCAGGTAGAAAAGAAGGAATTTCAGTTGCTGCTAGATGCATGAAGTACTTTTTGAAATTCTAAATTGTTATTTTTTTAATATTTTTGTTCTTGGAGCACAGAAAAGAGTTAGTCCTGGTTCAAAAACAAGGTGAGTTTATGCACTTTTTTTTTATGTGTGGAGAGTCCACAATAGCTCCATAAAATCTTGTTCTGATAGGTCCTTCAAGAAAACATACACAAGTGCATTTCTGCTATGTTTCAAATCTCATTTGTTTACATATAAAAGGATTTAAATTTCTACTCACTCATTTTATGTTTGCAATATTTTGTTCTTTTATAAGAAATAGAATACAAATCAACACTGGAAATCATCTGAATGGAAACATGCCTGAAGTTTTATGAAGTGAAACAGAAACCAAATGTTCTCTGATCTAAATCTTAATCATAGCTATTTCACAAATATTAAAGCCATAGTTAACAAAATGTACAATGTAAAAGCCTGGAAATAATTAATCTAAACACAATAGCTAAGTCTCTGAACTATTAACCAAAACATCTTTGCACCCTTTATTTGTAGTCATACATGATAATACACTTACAAAAATGTATTGCTTTTAAAACACTTAGCATATAATTATATTTTGATTCCCTCAACTAAAATTCTTAAAAAAAACCAAACCAAAACAAAAAGTGTTTCTGACTAGGGTTCACAGTACTGAATTTAAAATTTAAGCATCACCTATTATGGGGATTGGATTTCATGATATTTCTCCATGCCTTTATAATAATGCTGATATCAGACAGTTTAATAGACATTCATTTCAACATGACAGAGGTTTTAACTTCAATTATATATCCTAAAATATATGTGACTAGATATATGTTGTACTGTTTCTTAAATTTCTGTCAGGTTGGACTTCAAATTTTTATTTTTTGTATATTAAATTTAAGTAAAAAGTTTTCTTAGTTACTGACTCACTAATTTTCTGAACTACAGACCTTATTTGAAACTTATTTCTGCACTTTTGTAAATAACTTTTCATTTATCCAAGTGCATTGAAAATATAAAAACATTGAATACGTCTACTGAAAGATTATTTTAAACACCTGTAAATAAATGAAACATCATAATTCAGTAAGTAAAATTGTAAAAAGCCTTATCAATTTTAGTTTCTTTACTAAATCCCTGGGTAATCAATAGCAGAAATTGGAGATGATTCTTTTAATTGATGCTGAAATCCAAGTTTACCAATGCTTTGACATTAACTAACAGAAATTCTTCAGGGGCTAAACTCTTCGAAACCAGCCAATAGGTTTTAACCCTCCTCTCCAAGCAAACAGTTTTTAACAGAAAATGAATTGAACTAGATGTTTTAAATTGCATCTAAGATATTCAGTCAGTTTAGAAATAATGGAAGATTTCATTTATGACAGCTTTCTTCCTGCAGAATAACTGCTTATTCTGTCGTTAAGAACAAACGAATGCTTTCATGTTCCATTTCATTAAACTGTGTAATATTCTGAATGGCAGCAAATTCCCACCCAATCACCTCCTATGAACTTCTTAGGAAGGGACATCCTTCAATAGTATCCAAGACACAGATGTTTGTTTTTTACAAATTTCAGCAATCTCTTAATCTATGAGCAAGAATTTTCAGCTCTTTCCTCTGATTTTCTCTCTTCCTTTCTACCATTTGAAGAGAAGCCAAACTGCTGCATTGGCCTTCTCCAAGGACCATCTTTCAAAACCAAATAATTACTTCTCATACAGATTGCTTCTTTAATGTATATTCATGTTTGCTGAAACTTGCAAATGTATTGCTCTAAAACCTAGATTTGTTTCCCAGGATTTTTTTTTTTTTTTTCTGAGTCCATTTTGAAATTGGCAAAACAACCCTTGGTTTACTTAGGTTTCATCCATATTCACAATAATATATTTACAGGGTGTCAATTAGTACAAGTCTGAAATGAATTATAATAATTAAATCTAGTAATCAAATGTCTTTTTTCCTCTCTTCATCTTTCTATAATAAGGAAAGGCATTTGACCCCAAGGTCTGAGTACCACATGCTTATGCCCTAAATGGCTTAACATAAAACTGAAACGTTATCTTGCCTAAGCTGAAGGATTTAGATCCACTGTGGTGTAAGAGAATGAACTGAAAAGATCTTGCTTATGACCAGGAATTTTTCTTTTGGTGAAATATTCTCACCACATATAAAGTGTAAGACTCTTAACAGTACAAGGTACAAGTCTCTCAAAGCCAAAAAAAAAAAACCAACCCAAGATCTACTCCTTGTGGAAAACAGTCCACCATTACTATTACTGTCACTGAAATTATGTTAATCTCCATTGAATTCATAATAAATGAATAAAAGTTAGCTACTGATACAAATCTAGATAAAATCTAGAAGATGTATTATACTTGCTACAAACTGTCGTTTGAGGTATCTACCTGCAGCTAAACTATACATCATATAAAACCCAAAAAATTATCTTAATTTTTCAAAATAATTCCCCATAAATCTAAAAAATTACATATTCCATTTTAGCATTATTCATTAAAGACAAGAGAATAATGTATTCTTTTTTCATATTTTCATTTCTTGCTGTAAACTATGAGAATATTTTAATGTGAAACAATCAATACCAAAGTTTCATTTAATACATGATCATAAAAATATTATTTTCTTTGCTGTATTTTCCCCACCATATTCTAAGATATTCAGTGAAGCTGAAATTCCCTTTTTTATGTCAGAAAAAGAAATATCTTTTTGTTTTAAAAAATTATTTTACAATGAGAGTTAATGAATGTATATTCCACATGCTGGTGTTTGTCACATTCACTCTACTACATTAATTTAGTGCAAATCTTTAAGCCTGGTCTCCATCTTACACCAAATATTCAAGTACAGAACAAAAAAAAAAATCCATTAATAAGTTTTTTTCTATTGCAAAAGCTGATTTCCCATTTCTAATAAATAAATTTGATGCTGTATAACTTAAGGCATTAACAAAAATACATAAAGGAAAAAAAATTATTAATATGTCAATCTTCCTTAGAAATGCTCAGACAAATACCCTTCAAGACAAAACATTCACATGGTTGAAACTAATATTGAAACAAAAATGGAAACAGCTGAAGAGTCTGTTGTCTAAACATTACACCAAGAACCAATAAACTTGAGGTCAGACTGTTTCCCCATTATCTTTAGCCTCTTGAAGAGGCTCCTGACTAATACTAGCCACGAGGCACAGAGCCTTGTAAATTGGCATCTTGTGACAGTGGCTGGGCAGAATCACAGTGATTTCCTAGAACTTCAGGTAGAAATCCTGGAAAGAGATAGATTTTTTTTTTTTTTTTGTCCTTGGGAAAGGAAAGTGCAAGGATTGTTCAGTACCTCAGAGTAATCTTTATTAAAAAAAAGCCAAACAGAAATTCCTTAGCTGGGAAATGTTAAATTTAATGAGACAATGGGGCAAAGTTCTAAATGACAAAACAAAACCTCATTAAGATTCTATACAACTAGGATTTTTTTCTCCTATTATCGGTGCATTTCAGATGAGTTATGAGTTTCCCTAGTTAACAAATCTGAGATAAGGGGGAGGAGGTTGAGAGTTTTCAGGGGTTTGTGTTGGTTATTCTTAGTCATATCTTTAGCTGTAAATTGGCCAATGAAATAACAAGAACATGATGCTCTAGATTATCTTTAGTTAAAGTAAAACCAAGCTCTTTCTTTCCATCCTCTGTGTTTATTTTGTCTTGGTCTTGAAGCAATAGACTATTTCACCAAAATTTAGGAAATAATGGTTCACTTTTCCTTGGTATAGAGTTTAATTCAGATTGCTCTGGAGTGGAGCTTCCTGAAAAAATATTGTACAGTTTGTATAACTAACCATTCTATGGCTTAAGAATTATAACCTTTTAGTTGCAGAACTTTCTCCATGGTGCATGTGAACTTTAAGAACAAAAATACCTCTGCCTGTGGGAGTCCAAAGAGTATACATTTTTATTAGAACAGGGTGAGCATCCTTGCAGCACTGCAAATAAAAGCGAAAGCACAAAAATCAACAGTAAAGTATTGCTTACCTTGTTTGAAAATGTCCAAATATTTCTTTAAGTAGAGCAGATTCACCTGCTGAAATGGGCATTTGCTTTGCAATTACAGATACAATCTGTGACAATATGCTGAACAGCCTAAAACTTCATTTCACAAGTTAACAGTAAAAGGGTGATGTGTTTTAGTAAGGTCAAATATATTATGTCATGACAAGAAAATAAAAGAAACGCTTTATCGCATACCTCGTTTAATGTACTTACCAAAAAAAGTAGGGTGCATTGAGAAAAAGTTTGTTTTGTTTTGCCACTGTAGAGTGAAGTGGCAAATAGGTAAGATAGATGACTAACAGTGACAGAGTTAGTCTTAGTGCCAAAATATATATAAAATGCAAAGAGAATTATAGATCACTGTAGTGGGAATAAAATGCATCAGGACTGCTGCCTACACTTAGTCCTCCAGACTGCAGTAATGCAGATGTTGTTTCTCCCTCTGCATCCCTCTGCACAAGCTTGGGCTTGTGACACAATCCTGAGATGCTTAGAGTTTTAAAGCGGCTATGCTAGGGATACAAAAAGAGGTTTAAAGTAAGGACAGACAAATTTTATCGGGATAACAATGAGAAACATGACTCTTCATGTACAAAAATTTCAGGGCAATTAGGCCAAGGAAACCAGAAAATAATCAGAATGAAAAATGCCCTATGTACAGCTGTGTCCTATGGGGGCAGTAATTTCTCCCACCTCAATGTTCCCCTGCCTCTATTGCCAGCCCTACCTGCACCAACATGTCTCAACCTCTGTGGCAGTGCCCATGACATCTCCCTCAGGGAAGGGGCAGTCTCTTTTTTCATCCCTCCTCATCCACATTGTCCATTTGAGCATCCTGGTCCTTTCAATGAGCAGAGAAATACAGGGAACAAGGAACTGGATAGCAAAATATTGTCCATTACCACAGGAAATTACTAATGCACAACTAAAGAGTAACAGCTAGCATCAACTTCAACATAAGTCATGGATATTAAGGAATTTAATATAGTCTGTCATCCTTTTTACAAAAGAAACTACTTAATATTTTTAGTGCTACCTTTCTGTACTAAGATAGTCAGTTTGGCTGCATATGTTTCAAGCTCTATATTTCTTATAAAATATTTTGTCTATGAAGAATTGTTTTTTTTTTTTTTTTTTTTTTTGTTTGTTTGTTTGTTTTCTTGAGTGGGTGTATAAAATTCATATTAGAAAAGAAATTTCGTAATGCATATAAACAAGTTTACTTACAGAAAAATTGTTCCTGACCCTCTGTAATGGTATTGATTTGAACTTGCTTCTTGTATAATGCATTAAATGTAAGCAAAGTAAGCAAATTATGTGCCATAAATAACTTGTCACATCATACACTATCTTACCAAGTATTTCGGAGCAATCTGGATACAAACTGATGAGTCCACAAAAAATTTTAGAAGGAAAACTATATTCCATTTACTCATGCTAAAGAAATTACTGGATAACATATAAAATAAAAGAAAAACCCCTAAGTGAATATTTTTCCTTGCACAAAACAGAGATTTGATTAGGTCTAACTTTCAGAGATGCAAAAAAACTCAAAGCTGGGTGGGGCTTTTATAGCTAAAAATATATTTAAACTCTACCACTTTTTAGAGTAATAGAAATTATAGAAAACATCAAATATATAGAAAGTATCAAAACCCCTAAATATATTTTATTAAATATTTCTCTTTTTTCTGCCAGAACTGAATGTGTTAGATGCAGTTTTGTAATACAAGAAAACTTATAAATGCTTTATACATTATTAAAAAAAAGAAGGAGAAAATTATAAATTTGTTGGCTGTACTTCACCTAAAACCTGTAAACGGAGAACATGCAAAGATCTCTAGGACTGATTTTTCTTTACCTTATAATTTTGGTTTATAATCAAAATTATTCTGCTATGATCTGAAACTGTGTGAGGTAAGCTTGCCTCCATATTTATTATGTATCGGATTTCACCTTTTAGGGAAGATTTGAAAATAAGCACAAATAAGCTTTGTCATAGTATTTCATATTCCCACAAAATAGCAATAGTAACTGAAAGCTGAAGAAAAGACAAATGGAAAAAATAAAGTGAGACAATAAATTCAGGCTTAATTATTGTCCATATTTTCAATATGTTTTGAGCAAAGCTTTCTTAATGTAAAATCACTCTAGATAAAATTGTTTTTTGGCCTTTTAATATGAAGCAGGAGGTCACCTCACGGAGGTTGTTTCTGTTAATCAAACCAGGAAGTCATAGCTAGAGATACCATGTGGTCTGGAGTAAATTCTTAGGCCATGTCTTTTTAACTGACTTTTATAATTTTTCTTTGATTTGGGATGTTTTGTGAATACTCATTAGAAACTTCTCAGACAGCCCAGGTACTACTGGATACAATTGTCTGCATACCTAATATTTCCTGGTAACAAAATGACTTCAAATTGATTTGGTTAAAAATCAAATTGAATATCAATTTGATTTACTGGGATTAAGACCAAAATTTGTTTTTTTATTTTTTCTGTTTATCTATATTTTGTCCTAGAAGTGCAATATAGGTGAAGAAAACTTCTGGTTTTTGACTAACCAAATGAAATTGCTATAGATTCCGACATATACCATCCAGCCACACACACCATCAAAACCACACTAATTTATCAACAGAAATTTCCTATAAAAATCCTATAATTAAAGAAGGATCAGAGAAGATGATCAGAGAGAATGTGCTTGTGATACTCAGGGGAAAGTACAATGACAAGAGCTGTTTTAAGGGAGGCTGAACTTAAACCAAAAAAGAACAGATGGTCACTTTTGTTTTAGTAAAATGTTTGAGCTGGTCAGCTCACTGTATAAATGACCTTAATGGTTTTAATGTCTTTTTGGGCTGGACCAGCATGGGGGAGGTGTATTTATGGCTCAGCTGAACACAGACTATAAAAGCTGAACATCCAGCAGGATAAACTTTGAAAACAGCAATAGACTTGAGCTCCCACATACTCCTTCCAGTGATTGATGGTGCTCAGCACTGTCCCAGCACATGTATAGGGGTTGATGATATGTTTGTAATGGGAATATTGCAGTCACTACATATGTGCTTGTGTTGGAACCTCAGTATGCTGCTGCATACCCTGCTAAATCAAAGTCCCATGTAATGTTCAATATCTTAAAATAAATAAATTTGGTATTAAAACTTTAAACTTTCCTTGTGTGGAGTATCTGACCAGAGCCTGGTCAGAGAATATTAGATCCTGACACAAGAGTGAAACCATTGACATATTTGTCAGCTGCAACATAGGAGGTCTACTTACAAGAATGAACTTCTCATGAGGTTGCTGAGAATTAGTCTACATTGAAAAGGTTAGAAGATGTATTTGGTTAGCATAGACAGTATGATATTTTAAATGATTGTCTCATGAAACTCCCTCTATGAACTTGTAAAAGTTCTGAATTTTGCTATGCTCCATCAGATTGGATTAGACCGTATCTGCATTTCCATTTCTCATTTTCACAGTTTCTTAAAAGCTATTGCACTGATCTTGCCCATTTTCTTTTTGACAGCATTCACATCTACATGCTAGTATTTATTTCTGATGGCAAGAATTATGGTGCGGGGGGAAGCAGGTTATCCTCTTTTAATAAAGATTTTATTTTAAAAGATATTGCATATATTATTTATTTTTACATTTTCAGAATAGCAATTCTCCTACTTGAGACTCACTTTCTAAATGGACAGAAGTCATAATAATTTCATTGACTTTGTTGGTGCAGAATTCAGCTTAATTTCCTGCTCACAAGGAGTATTAATGTCTTGGCACCGATGACTTGACCAGCTCTGCAAATCGGAGCCAATACATTAATACTCAGCGTGATGTTGTGCCAGTTAGAAAATGCAGTACAGGATCTGAGCCCAGGTGGACAGTGCCCAAAAATGCCTGTTGGTGTCTTTAATTCTTGGCTAAACTGGAACTGGAACACACTGCTGGTCCCTACATTGCCAGTGTTCTACCTCAATATATTCTCACTACTGAGAATAGGACAGGAGTCTTGGTTGTTTTCAACAATAAATAAACTATCTCTGACTAGAATGTGAACAGTTAGTCCCAGTATAGCTAGTCATTCTATCAGAGCAAACAAATTTTCTAAGAAAATTTTTCTAACCATATTACATGATCTAATCTGAAACATGTAGGAAGCAAAAATCATACAGTTCACAGTAATGATTATCTATTCTTCCAAATCTGAAACAAAAACGGGCCATAAAAACATGTCTACAAGAATCAGGGTACATGGAGTTTTTTGTTAATGATGGAATTCAGAAATAATTTCAAGTTTCAAAATAACTTTTTTTTTTCTTTTATAGACACTTCTGTGAAGAAAGTAACTTATTAACTCTTCATGCAGATATAGGTTTGTGGGCATCAGAATGAATGCAGATGCATAAATTATAGACTGACAGACATTCTGTGTTTCTGGGGTACATGTGCATAACAAGATAGTCATACAAGTTTAATTGCCCAGAGACACCTGGAAGTGTGATTTTCAAAGCAGGAGGAAACAGATGCAACTGGAGTTGTATCACAGAAAGTAGAGTCATAAATTAGTTACCAGAAAAAATTCTCCACCACCACCAGCATTTGGGAACTGCTGCTAATGCAGACATAATGTTGGACAGCAGTACTGTACATTACATACTTCTAATGTCTCTCTTGGAAAACAGGCAGTTGCCACAAATCTGCGGTTTGAATACTAAACTAATTTGGGCAGGACTAGACCATGAGCACAGAGCAACATGAAATTCTGAGGTCTTTTTCCCTATTCAGTACTACATTTTTCACAAGTTCCAGTACATCCATGCCTTTCATTCTGCCAGTTTTGATCAGATTTCCTCTTAACTGGAAGCTGAAGAGGTGATTATTTGGTCCTGGCTCTAGAGCTGTTGATGATAACTGGTATTTTCAGCATCCATTCTTTGTTTGGTCTGTGTAGCATAAAGGATGCACATGCAGTCCCAATGTGACTTTTCAGAAACCCATAGTTTATTGTGAAATTGTAATGCCCTTGTAAATGCATGACTTTCTCATAAATGGACAAATTTTTTTGACGTAAAAGACTGCTAAAATAGTCGTGTAATAAATAAGTAAAGATCCATCTTGATATTCTACTAAATCTTTTTTATATACATATTAAAAAAAATTAAAAATATGTGACATTGTCTCAGAGCAGTTTGCAGAGATAAGATCCTGTCAGTGCTTCGCAGAAAAGCACAGAAGTAGTTCAAAAGGAAGTGAAGTGTCTTATTTGCACGTAAAGTACACATAAAATATGAAAACGAAGCCCTCTGAATAAAGTTCTTTGAAAGTCAGTTTTATGTGAAGTTAATGAGTAAAAACAGCTAATTGGCTGCAATTGAGGGGATAGGAGACATTAAGTCCTTTCTTGAACCAGTACACATTCACAGATGACCAGCAAAACTCTGCGGTGGTGTGTGTTTTTATATGATTTTACAATGTTTTATTCTATGAATTAGGAGTTTAATGTTAGGAAGTTTGTTGGTATGTTTGTTGTACCCCCTATTTCTTCCCCTCATAATGGCTTTTCCCAGGTTGTTTACTCCTAAGTTTTCCCGCCACTTAGCTGTCCCTCAGATTGTCAATCTCCCTGTTCCTCCCCTCTTACCCTTAGACAGATGTATCAGTCCAAGTTGTGCTGCCCAACTCCCTTGTAGTCACCCCCATTTGGTTCTAGAAGGTTCCCTGTCAATCACCCATGTTTTTTATAGTTGGTTAGTCCCTGAGGCTTCTCCCCTCCTCCATCTTTTCCCCATTGGTTGTAACCCATGATGTAATCATACTGTAATCTGTCTCCACTGGTTGTTCCCATGTTGCCACCCCTTCACACCCACACCCTTTATATTTTGTAGCCAGATCCCATTTTCTCTGGCACTTGTTGCTGGCTGGTTCCTGTAATAAAACCTCTTTGGACTTCACACAAGTGTCCTCTCCTTTGTCCCTTTGGCTTGGATCCTCGTAGCACCCCCGTGCAAGTGCTACTCATGCCGCTGCACACACCACCACCTGGTATCTCCGTAGAGACCCAGGGCGGCCACTCTGTGACCCTCACTGGCCACACCGGGGAATTGCTGGCTGGCACTTTGACACCCAGGGGCCGCACGGAAGGTCTTACAAAACTCCTGATTCAGAAGTAATAGAGATCACTCAGAGAGAACTCATTATACAATGAGAGTGGAGGAAGGCAGACTTTGTTCTGTATTTTGCAGACTAAAGTAAATTAAATACATTGGATAAATAAGAAGTAAACAATGACTCTAACATTTCTGAACTTTTCTTTCTAACAAGGAGCTAAAGATGACACAGAAATCATTAATTTACGAAGAAAAGGCTATCAAATTACTTCCCTTTCCATCAGTGTTTTTAAAGCAAATAAAGAATCCTGAGGGCTATATCCAGTGAGTATCCAAAGTCTGCAGACACTAAAATGATGGCAAAAGAAAAAAAAATGCACTAGTTGTGCCTTGCTCATTGCTTGAGGGAATCTGGTCAATGAAAGAATGTTACTAAAATGCTGTGCAGAAATCTGCACTTCTTGCACTGGAAATTACCTTTAACATATACTTTTATATCTAGAAGAAATGCTTCATTTAATAGAGGTACATTTTGGTAACAAGAAAAGCTATCACTAGAAATACTTGTGTTTGTGTTGTATTTGGCATAATTACTGTGATATGCTTGCAAAGCAAATTTGAGAACAAAGCATGCACTTGGGCATTCTAATGAGGATGTTACTCATTTTGTTTAGGTACTGTAAAAACATGTACTGAGTCATCTAGCCAGAACGTGTATCAGGTAAATCAGATTTTTTTTTCCTCTTTCTGTTTTAGGCTGAGGATTTTATTTCCTGTTTAGTTTTTGCTTCAGTTTCAAAATTATTATGCCATAACAAGACAAAATCAGAGCAAGAATGGCAACAGGTAAACTTGGCATAATGTTACTGCTTGTGATAAGAAGCTTTGGTCAATGAAGTTACAAAAACAATTGTATTTTGTCTAAGACTCTCTAATTGCCTATTTTTTTTGCTCAGTATTAGAAATTATGCCTGTCTATATATTAAAGAAACTGTAGTCATTACATGCCCTACATGCCTAGGTGCTTCATCTCAGTTAATAATTTCTATATCCCTTCTCATTCAATTTTTCCTGCATCACAATTTGTGTAATAGTCAAGAAACTCAGATCTCTTTAGTTTTGTATTTAAAATATTGTTATGGAAAAAAAGAAAGCAAAATATGTATTGTCAATAATAACAACAGCTAAAATCATTATGCATACGTTTATGTGTACCCTTGCAAAGCCATGTTACATCTTTATCTGCTATGTATTTTTCATGTACATCAGAAAATTGTTCTTTTTTTTTTGCCCACATCCCAAGGCTGCGTTTCTCTAACCAAGCAGTTGTGAGCTATTTATAGTTCCAAGGTTGCCTGTGACAACCTGTGCATTTGTTTGACTTTTTTTGTTGTTTGCTGTTGTCAGTTTTCTTCTTTATTCATCCCGTGTTTACAGTTCTCTGCAGTATTGAGAGAAACATATCTGTCTGTATACGTAATAAAAGCTGAGATACTCTCTCGACAACCAGGTCACTTGAAGGAGCAATTAGTAGATGAAAATATAACAATATATTTTACAATCTCTCAGGGCATCAGAGAAACTTGCACTGCAGCTTAAATATTGTCAGAGCAAAGCTGGTATAACCTTTAGAGTGACCTTTCTCTGTTGTTTAATAAAAAGCAACTATAACTGGATAGAAAACAACATTAGCATGCACATAATAATAAGCAGTATAATGACTCTTTAGTTGCATAGGCTACATTAATATCTTGCAAGAAGATTTAACTTACATTTAAATTTCACAACTGCCGCAGAAGCCAATGTCATTACCACAAAGCCAGACACAAGGAAGCACAAACATATTAGAGTTTATGTTTTCAGTATAGCACACTGACATACATTGAACAGGAGTTTATAGCAGTCTATTGGAGGGTTATAGAAGAGTATTCACGCAGATACTACGTATTTTCACTTGAATGTAAGGTATATGTTTTCACAAAGCATACATTTTATCCATTGTCGGAATGTGTGGGTATTGGTGATTCCGAGATTGTAGAAAGTCTCTGTCTTTCTGCCGTGTTGCCAAAGAAGAAGTCATAATTCAGCTGTGCTGTTCTCAAGGTTGTTTATTCTTGCTTATCTATAACATGTTCTGCTGCCCTGCCACAGGTCTGTCCTGCAGGGCAGCGTGCGGGGCTCTGCCCCTCAGTGGGATGGTACAAACATTATATACCAGAAATTACGTGTGCTATATTTACAATAATGTGCCAATATCTATCATCTACGTTAAACAGCGTGTCCCCAGCCTAAACCAATAGAAAAATGCCAACACTACAGTGAAACATGGAGGGCATGAAGAAGGAGGAAAAGGACAAGACACACCCACTTTCCTCCATCTTGTCCCCTCTGAACCTCTAATCTAGAAACCTAAAATTTTACTTTTGCACCCGTGTCACACTTAGTTATTACTCTTATGAAACATTCAGAGCTGGTAATTCATCCTGTAAGATTGAAAACTCCTCTCCATGGACAGAGATAACAGACAGTGTCTCTTGGGGCTCTGTACAGGGGGGTTCCTGACCCCTGCCAGGGTCCCAGACCTGCCAGGGCAGCCAGAGGGAAGCCCTGGATTCCCACAATCCATTAATTTGCAACTTTATCTTTGAGGAATATAGAATGTCTTCTCACAAAAGAAGAAAAAGAAAAGCCTGGTTGATGTGGGTGAGCTGAATACTTGTATATTTGTATCATAAGTACAAGTAAGTCTGTAACATTGCTGTTATTCATGGGACTCGATGCATCTGAAACTAAACTTGATATTTGTTAATGGAAGAGTCTACAGAGACATCACAACTTGAAATAGTATTTAACTTATTTATGCATATTTACTTTCCAATTCTTTTATTTCTACTCCTCCCTACAGTCTTCTGTATTCAAGTTGCACACTATAGAGCAATGGGAAAAATCAAAATACTACACCTTCATAATTTCACAGATGGTAAGCCAGTGAGCACTTAGTCCTGTGTCTCAGTCCTTAGAAAGAAACTTTTGTAAAATGTGTGGCCTTGTAGTGGTTCTCAGGTGTCAAATATCTAGTAACATTGTGGTCAAGTGCATGGTAACAAGCAACCAGACAGATTTTCTTCAGAAGTTCCTTCTGCCTACATTTGAAATTTAACCAGAAAAGAAAAAGAAGAAATTTTTTTCTTCTGGATTACAAAAGTGCCTATTTCACTGTACATGACACCTTGTTTCAGAGGTAATTAAGCCTGACCAGTCAAGTCAACTTTTCATTTTCAAGTAAAAAATTGCAACAGACTCACAGCTGTTCGGACATTTATTTGCTAATACCTTGGACAAAAGACCATCTGAGGAAACGAACATTTGTCATCATGAACTATAATAATATGTTTTAGGTGCTGTAATAAAGGAAGATATTTCCATCTTGTTTGGTTTCTGAACATGTTAGTATTCAAAAAGTCTGCGTATTTCTTAAAATCCATCAGAGAGAACCTGATCCTCACACACTCATTGGGCAGACTTCCTGCTGTCCTTTTGTTCCATTTATCTCTACAACCCTTCTAGGGAAAGAGACCATCTTGCCACAAAGACATTAGTTTTTCAAGTTGAAATTATCACTGAGGAGATGGAAATTCACTTTATCTGGCAGATGGCATAAGGATTGTTTATTCAAGATAATGGGCTTGTCATAAATGGGACAGAAGATAGGAAAAATTGCCATGGTTTAACTGATAAGGTAATGTTAGGTCACAGGTTGGACAGGTTGGACATCTCAAAGGTCTTTTCCAACCTAGTCTATTCTGTGATTCTGTGATTCTGAAAAAAATCAAAACAAAGAGGAAATCTTTCTTGAAATGTTTGGATGAGAAGAAGGTAATGGTGTTTTGGAGAAGAATTATAACCAAAAAAAGGAAAGAAACTTCAAGAAAGGAAGTTAGAAAGGTGACATAATCTTGTACATATATTTAAGGCAGATTTTGATGTATATAATATCATCAGAAATATTGACAATGCAAATGGAATCATCTTGCATCAGAACCAAACAGGTAAGGTAGCTTTTTTTCCATTTCAGCTTCATAGCTCTTATTATCTGGTACAGGGAAAAAATCTGCTCCTACACATGACCTATGATGTGCATTAAAATGGCATAGCTGTATAATGCCTCCACATTGATATTTCTCATTGGCAATTCTTATTTAAGAAAAATAGTATTTACTCCATTTCTACCTCTAGTTTGTTTCTGACTTTTGTTCCCCACTCAATTGCTTTGACTTGATAATTTTAAGATGCATTAGATTAACAAAAGAATAGAATAGACTAGAATAGACTAGACTAGACTAGACTAGACTAGACTAGACTAAACTAGAATAGAATAGAATAGAATAGAATAGAATAGAATAGAATAGAATAGAATAGAATAGAATAGAATAGAATAGAATGATCGTTGATTCCAGCTGCTCAGCTAATTTGGGGTTGACCATAAGTTAAATTATGTTGTTAAGGGCCTTGTTCAAATGCCTCAGACACTGATAGATTTGAGATGACTACTCTGTGAAGTCTGTAACCAGTATTTGACCACCCTCTTAGCAAAGAAATGTTTCATAATGTCAACTATGAACCTCCCCCAAAGCATTTTTGAGCCACTGCCATAAGTCCTCGATCTAAAGTAGAAGAATTCAGCACCTCCTTCTCCACCTCCTCTTCTCAGAAATTTGTACAGAGCAATGATGTTTCTAGAAAACAATTTCCTTATGAAATGGCCCTGTTTCTGGAAACTTGCATTTTATGCCAACCTATGTGCAGAAGAGTATTTCTGAGAGACTATGAGACTGATGTGCAGTTCATGAAAGATCCTGACCTGTGATTAAAGGCAGTGGGAAGAGACTGGTCTGAGTGATATGGAGATGAGAGAAGTTTTTTTTATAGACACTGCCAGACTGTTATTTTTACAATTTGAGCATAATTTCATCATAGAGCAGCTAACAAAAGGTTGCTGTAGAGAATCATTACTATCCCAGCTGTGTTGCAGAACAGTATGCTATGCCAGCTTTGCACTAGCTTACACAGGAATTTATCTTTTATAACCTAAAAGTGGTCTTGTCGCCTTGTCTTGACATTGATTGCATGAGATCTCATAAACCAATACTGACATAACTGGAGGCAGAAAATGAAATTTTCCCATATGTAATTGCAGAAGGGTTTGAGGAGTTGCAGTGTTGTTCAAAATTTCATATACTATGCACTGCCTTTGCACTGGTAATATGTGGGCCAGAAACCCTTCTATAATATATCTGAGTGATTTTAGACACAATTATCTTTAATCCTCCTCTTCCCTAGCACTGTGAAAAAAACCAAAAACCAAAAAAAAAAAAAAAAACCTCAGCAAATTGTGTTACTGCTAAGCATATAGTGTAAGCTGCAGGCTCATTTACTGTAACCAATATTTTTACACTGTCTAGCTAGAAAAGTCACAGGTGCAGTGATTTAATTACTGGTCAGTCATTTTGCATTGATTCAGTCAGCAACAAAATGTCCTTTCCAGGAACTGTTTCAGAATGATTTTAAAGCCATTGTTCCAGCTGCCCTAGGTCAAGTGCTGAGAATCAAATTCAAAATTGCAAAGGTAGACACTCACATAGGGAAGAAAATTTGCATGAGAGAAGTTGATGAATTTGTTTCTTTGGCAAAAAATTGCATGTGGCAGGGCATAGTGGATGAGAAAAAAGAGTTAAAGATGTCAATTATTTAAGTAGAATCTGACAAATATATTTTCAAAATATTTCCTTATTTTCAATGAAAAAATTAATTAAAAAATCCATACTATGAATTGCTATTGCCTCAAACCTGAAAGAAATAATTAGTTTCACACCCTGAAAACACCAGTCTGGTTGGCAGTAACACATCATGGGATTCTTTCAGACACTTTGTCTGTAACAACCTTCTCCACATGCGCACAGAAGAGAGATTAGGCCTTTTAGGGGCACAGTACCTTTTGAGGTCAGAGGGAATATAAAGCTAGACTCTCGACAGAATTGCTAGGGAGAGATAATAATAAATTGTACCAGTTGTCTATTTCATTGTTTCAGTGTCATCTGAGTATTTCTGATTGAAATTGATTGGTTTTTTCGTTGGTTTGGGTGTGGGGTTTTTATTGTTGGTTTTGTTTTTCCTTTAATTTCTTTTCCATTTAGGAGCATCAGTCTATCTCAGGAGTTTATATCACCGAGTTCATAGTGAAAACAGTCATCTTCTCTTCAACCCTCTTTCATATTTCTGACTGATACCTTTAACGGGTTCTCCTGAGCTCATAGCATGCAAACTCTATTCATGCTACAATGTACTTTTGTGTACTTCTGTTAAATTTTTGGGTTGTGATGTGGAGCTCCTAAGCATTTGAATAGACCTTGAAACAATCAGCCTTAAATTAAAAATGGTCTTACTTCAAAATTTGCAGCACTTTCTATCATTTATTGCTGATATTTTTACATTGTATTTAATGAGGATATTTTAAGACTTTCCAGGTTAAGCAAAACTTCCCAGGCTGATATCAGGCTGAAATTTATCTATAATTTTTCTGTCTGTATGCAAAGAATTCTTCCCCACACACATATTTTTTACTTTTTTTTTTTTTTTTTTTTTTTTTTTTTTTGCCAGAAAGAGTGGAATATGATGTAAGACTCAAACTAGACTCAAACTATAAAGACAAAAATAAAGCAAGATGTTTTGTCTTTTTTGTCACCATTCAGTATAGGTTACCTTATAAACAGGACAATGCAAGAGATTCTGGCCAAGCTACCCAGAAATAGTCTCTGTGCAGCAAGATCTAGTCTTTTCATATATGTCAGCTGTTCCTCTCTTTACTCCTGAGATTTTAAACTAAAAAATTTTACCTCCTTTTTGTTAAAACCTTATTTCACACCTGCTTTTCAGCTTTATTAATAGAGCTGCATCCCATCCTGTTAGAGTATGATGAGATTATTGAGTAAGAAAAATTCCTGCAAAAAGCTGCAGTGACATAGTAATAGTAATCTTTTTAAATTACTAGATTCTGCCTTATGGTCATTGCATGTGCACTTACTATACTAGCAAAGTATTCAAAGAAATAATCTTGTTTGACGTAAGAAAGCTGCTGAGCTTTTTTTGTAACTGCATTGTTGAAACCTGGTTTGTTCTTGAGCTAGAAGCCAAAGCAGATTAACTACCATACTAGAGTGAATTTTCAGGAGATGTAGTCGTAATTTGCTTTAGAAGTTATGATGAAGACATAAACAGACTTTTTATTACTAAAGTAAAATATGCACTAGATGGAATTGGTATATATAAAATGCATGGGTGAATGGCATGCTTGGGGGTATTACAGAAATGCAAAAGGTGAATAAAGTGTATGGGAATATATGTTGTATAATATAAGAATGTTTATATGGTATAGCAATTTTTTTAAAGCATTAGGGTTTTTAAACTTAATGCCTAAATTAAAAGACCTGTTATGACCTTGTGTAGATTTTAAAAATAATTTTGGAAAATGCTTTACATATACACATAATTAACTTAATGAATCAAATTTACTGTTCCATCTCAGAGGGACACTGAAAATTCACCTCTGAGTAAGTGAAGTGTTTTAAATGCTGTTCCATTTATAATTTCTTTATGCATTTAAAGCCAATGAAGGAGGCACCATGACACAAAATAGCCATTTGACTAACTGCCAATATTTGAGGCTGGAAATGTACAATAATTTCACTAGGAAAAAAATATATTTAAAACAGAACAAGTCTTAAAGTTGATTATATTTTAAACTAGAAAATGTTGTCTGTTTTTTTCCTTGAAAATATTATGTTTCAGCTGGGTTATATCAATTATAGGTGTTAACAACAACCTAAAAGTTGCCCTTAAATTTCAGCTTGCCTGTTCCTGAATTGACCTAGGATAATGTGGAGACAAGATGCAGCTCTGGGGATATTGCACATAAAAGTAACCTACTTTTGGGATCTAAATGTCCTTCCACAATGTGTTATTTTTCAAATTTTGTCAGCTTGTTAGTTACAAGTCAGAAGAGGAAAAATGTGTGACTTAACAGAAATGATTGGGTGTATCAGATGTATATAGTTTATACAAGAATATTTTATTTTTAAGGTTTTACATAGAATGGATACTCTGCTTTCAGTAAATGGGAATTTCTGTCGGATCTACATAAAAAAAAAAAAATCTATGTTATCTACAGATTGCCAGAGTTTTCATTAAAATAAAAATAATTGAAAGCAAACCTTTTTAAGATAAAGGTTGATGAGAGTGACCTTACTGCTATTTGAAAAGCTAAAATAGTCAGGAATTTAAAAATTATTTTCTGTAAATATTTTAAATTCATTTACAAGTATTTTGGTAATTATGTAATAAAAACCTGGCTTGTTTCGTCAAAGGTTTTCTTTAAATGATATTGAAAATATTATTACATGGAGAATAAAAGTAAATTCACATTTCAGTACAAAAATGTTTTAAAAATCAGAATTAAAAATTGTTGCCCAGTCAGCTCTGTTTTTAGCTACAGCTTAGCTAGCTATAAGATGCATAAGATGCAATAGGACACTGATTTTGCCATCTTATGCTCTAAATGCGATCCATCAAGTTTTTATTTTGCTTGCTCTTTTAAAACAATTTTTAAGCTTATTTTAACTGCTTTTCATATGTAGTTCCCCCAGATTTACACTCAGTTCTAATTCCTAGATTTTGCCTGTTGTCTGTCAGATCTACTTAGCAACAAAATTTCTGTTAAAAAATGTTTTAAAATTCTTTTTTAGATACTCTTTTCTGCTCTGTGCATGTATTACGAATATGTGCTGCAGCATGATTCAACCCTGTGCCTCTTGTCATCAGCTCACATCTACAACACTGAGCTCAATTTTGTATAATGTATAAAGTAGTTTATAGTCAAAACACATTGTCCAAAGCCACTCATTCAACTGTCAAGACTGGCTAAAACTTATTTATTCAAAAACAAACAAAAAAAATTGTATTATATTAATGAAATTTTGTAAATCTACCAATCACATCATATATTTTTTTCTCATTAATAGATCTAGAAATTCATTTTCAGAACTGTTAATTTAGATTGCTTCTATTAATTCAAGTCTCAGCATTTTTAAAAAATTTACTGTTTTACGAATTGTGAGCAGTCAAAAGTTATACCTTGCATTTTCAAAAATCATGCTTTTTCTTAATGTGTTTTTCTAGTTGGGTTTTCTTCTTTCCTTCTGTACAATAGTAACATTTAGAAACAACTCATAGCTAATGAATCCCCAGGCTTAAATTGACTCAGAGGAATACAAATTAGTAATTTTTTTTACTTCTGCTTTAAACAGAAAGGTCAGGTTTTTTGCTCTCATTCCCTTTACTGAGTTGTAGACATGCATATAGCTGTGGGTAACTTCACAGCACAAGGGCAGCAGCACAACGTGACATTACAACACAGCTTGCTGAAAACCTTTCATTTCAACAAGAGCCAGCTGCTTGATTATCCTTGTTCTTCCAATTCACAGGCCAAGAGGAATTATATTCAGAGGGTTAGGCACTACCAGAAGAGCTCTCATGGGGAGATGGGTATTTACTGACAATAGTGCCTCAGTAAGTATTGTCCTGTTTTGATTAGAGACAAACAGAAGGAGTTGAAAATGGACTTTAAAGCTTGACATATGAAGCAGAAAATGAAATTTAGAGATTCAGTGAAAGAGTCAAGCCCGTAGTTTTTGCGCCATCTAAGGAAGTTGATATTAACAACAGAATGGGTTCTTCATTTTTTTTTTATGATATTCAAAGTTTTGGATTACAAGATGCTAATGAATGTTATTTATCACCTCATAATACTATTATTTTTCACCTATGTGGGACATTTAATTAATTTTCAAGTACTTCATTATCTATTTCAGTCTCATGGCATATCTGATATTCAGACAAATAATCTTATTTTGTAGAGCTTGAGTGATCTAAGAAAGGATGTAATTTGAGGTAAAAAAATATATGAGAGAGATGTGAAAGAGTCGTAGAAATACAGTCATCATATTTCATAATACGTTTAGTGAATAAATTATGGTTTTAATGTATTCTTCTGCTCCATCCATTGCATCCCATCTTAAAGTGAGAAGTTAAAAACTTCTACAAAACCTACATAAATGAACAGAAAGGAAAATAAAAAGGAAAACAAAGACAGTTACCCTAAAAATGCATTACATTCCCAAGTATTAACACATATATAATATGCAAGGTAAGACTAGTCATGCAAATATACCGACAAATTAAATCATTTATCAAAGATAATGTCTTAAAAATGAGGGAAAAAAAAAAAAAGGAGGGGAAAAAAAGCATCATTAATTCTAAACTGAAAAGAAATAAGATTATCTGCCAAAGGAAATGAGTGTGAAAGCAAACCCGAGAAAAAAATATAAATGAATGTGTATGTGCAGCTTCATCTAGTCTCTTTACAAATGGGCACAATAAATAATACCAGTAAAACAAGATTGAATGATCCTTCTCTGCTGTGTAGAACACTTGGATACATACTTGGTGAAGAATATTCTTGAACCATAAGGTTTCATTGCATCCAAATTAACAGTAGTGACTGAATGTGATTGCTTCATCTTTTGCCCCAAACAAGTGGCTGAATCATAGTTTGTAAGAAAATGCTTTTTTTAATGAGTATTTTATAGCAAATTTGTTATTAAAACTCAGCTAAAAACTGACATACACAAGAGAAGAATGGAAAATAATTATTGAAATGTAGGAGCAGTAGAGATAAACATAAGAAATATGTCAGAAATAGGTATTATTTTAAAAAATGCAATTTAAAATTATTAACATGATTCATGACATTTTGAAGGTGAAAAAGTCCAATATAGAGATAAAGATGAGATTTGTATTGTGTGCCTGAAATTAAAAGCTCAAAGCTTCAGATCCAGTTTCACAGCACAAAATCAGATCTGCAGTAAAATTCTACAATTCAGCTTCATATTATTAAACTGGGTTCTTCCATGTTCTTTTTGACCTTACAACTGAGGAGTCTTTTATTTCACTATAGTAACATGGTCAAATGAAAGTATAATTCAACTAGCTCAAAGAAGTACCGAAGAAGCAATGTAGCAAAGTATGCTGTTTTGCCTGGCAAATTAAGTTACAAAATCGCTCTTAGTCCCAAAGAAAGTGATTTTTTTCCTTATTTTTCTCCTCTTGTCTTTAGTAAGCTTGATAATGAAGCCGTAACTGCTATGGTGTGTTAATCAATAGAAGAAGAAATGGTTTTACAGATTTCATGAATCCACATATATATATCAAAGTGCATACATTGTATTGTGTTTGAAGTTAGAGTCCTTTCCATCTTGAGATATTTTGTGATTCGAGGATTTGAATATGTATGTATTTCAAAAATAATAAAAAAATATAATTATCAAAATTATGAGGAAAATAATAAAATAAAAATAGATAATATAGAAAATAATGAAAATATATATAGGTTTAAACATGAAAGAATGGATTTTTTTAAGAAATATCACAAAGGCTGCAAAAAGTTAAAAGTGGAATAGGAAATATTCAGAAAGAACACAAACTGGGCTGGAAAGTAAAATAAAACTCAGAAAGAAAAGGACATAGAAAGGGAAAAAATATAAAATGGAAACAGAACTAACCAGGGAAAGAAGGCAGAAAATAATAAAAAACATGGTCCTTCAGAAAGGTTCATAAAGACAAGAAAACCAAGGAAAATTCTTCCATGGATGATTACATATGCTTAGAGATAAAAAAGACAGCAAAATAAAGAAAAAAAAAAAGTACAGAAATTAATATTTGTATTCTTCATTGCTAAGAGCTAACTCTAGGGGTCCCAGAAGGGTCTATGCAGTAACTTATGATATTCACTGTAATTATATAAGAGAGTGAATAATGACCTGCCAAGTATTACAGCTGAGAAACACTTTTCAAGGTGAAAAATAGAGGTGAATGCAAAATATTGCATAAGGAACTCATTGTATTCAGTGATAAAAAATAACAATGATAATTCAGTGGTCATAAATTTAGTGTAAAGCATACAAGTAGCTATCACCCTAACTGAAGAGATAGAATGATGGTCTTTGAATCAGGGATAACCATTCTGAAATACCATCTTAAAATAATTCTAAATAGGCAAATATCTTGTCAAAAAAATAAGAGTGAAGGAGTATAGAATGAAAATAAACAAAGAAAAAGAAATACTGATATAGAAATAGGTGTATACTGCATGCTAAATAAAATGTGCTAATTAGCACATTTAGGAAAAACAGGCAAACAAACAAACAAAAAGGTTTAGAAAAATTTCTGAGAAGGATGAAAAGGATGGTCAGAAGCATGAAATTATTTACCTACTAAGTAGCACTGTGGAAAAAATATTTCTGAGTTTACAAAGACGTTTGGTGAAACAATAGGAAAACAGGTTCAGGACTGATGGGGATAAATCCACTTACTGCAGAGTACTAGTATGTGCTTCAACAGAAAGCAGAAAGTATAGTAACAGAACATAATAGTGTATATATATATATATTCATGTATAAAAATTAATGCATCATGAAAAACTGGAATGCAGTGGGAAGAAAGAGTTGGAAGAAAGCAGAGGAAATTGGGCAATCCTAGTAAGATTCGTATAACTTCTTTTTAAATAATAGGAAAATTAACAAGGTAGATGGACACTACAGCAAACATTTCATTAATTCTTCAGAAAGATTAAAGTTATATAGACAATGAAAGTAATCTGATTGCAACAGATCAATGTTTTGACTGTGTTTCTAAAACTTATATTTAGTCTTCCTTTATAAATTAAATACTGCGGCAATGATGGAGAGAAATCTCATCTTGGCCATTTTAAACATCCATGAATATAAGATTAAGCCATTATTACACACACCTAAACACTTATCCATATAAAAATCAAGCTTTTAATCATATAAAATAATTTTATATCCATCATACCATAAAAGTCAAAGGAATTGGGTTAGTTAAAACATGCCATTACAACTGCTTCACCTTCAGATTTTGACTCATCAAATAATGAAATAAACAGTGCCTTTGTCATTTAAAAGCTTATAAAAAAGCATAAGAAAGTACCAAATTATTAAAAAATTACCCTCCATTGGATTTTGTATTGATCTTCATTTACTTGAACAGTTTATTTCATCTGATTAATTTAGTAACAATATGCCAAATGAATTTCTGCTGCTGAAGGTCATCCAATCAAGCAATACCAACCTCAGTGGTAAAATCTCTTGGAAAATATGATTTCATTGGTACAGTCAATAAACAAACTGCCATCAATAAAAACAAAATACACTCTAATCAAAGAGAGACATGTGTTTATGATTATGTTTCCAAAAACTGTGGGTCGTGCTCTGCTGGATGAGACATAAAAACCACCAGATGGTTGGAGTGGCATAGGAAGAAGTGGGTTTATTTCTTCTGTTCATAATACCAAAATTTGATCATTATGCTAAGCAAAATAGATACTTAAGTTTTTCTAATTCACTTTGTAGCACAAGGAGGCATACAACAGTTTGTGAGTTCCTGCTCTAAGGATCTGCAATTAGACCAGAATATTTTACCAGAATATAAAATATTTAGTCACCCTTCACATCCAAAGAAAAACAGGCAGATACTATGTTAGAAACAACACTGAACATTTTATATTTTTCCCCTTTGCTTCCATTCCTAGATGCTTACAAGCCTGTCCAGAAACAGAGTATTTACACTCTCGGAATTATGCCATGTACATTTTTCTAGAGGCTTTTATGCCTTCAAATTAATGACAGTACAATTAAAATTCCGTGCCACAATAAAGAATGAAGTAAAACAAGGCAGCACATAAAGACAAAAACAAAACAAAACAAAACAAAAATTTAAACATTTCTACCCCTTTCCTTTGCTTACCCTTGACAGAAAACTGGGATCTCTCTCTCTGAGACATTCTTATGGAAGGAATTCTTATGAATAGCCATGCTGGTTTCAATGGTTATATTTGATGACTGTAGAGGTGGGAATTTTGTACCTGATTCACTTACTCACAGCTATTTAGACCCATCTGAGATGCTTCTGGGTACCCTGTCTTGTCTCCATTTTTCTCCATATCACATACTACACATGGTTTTAGATTCTTGTATCTGGGCAGCTGAACAGAAGCCCCTCATAAAGATTTCCTCTGATCAGAATATTTTTTTCTTCTTCATAATTCTCTAGAATCCAGTCTATATACTAGAAGGTCAAAAGACTAGAAGCCTTTTGAGTATGTTGGGAGTTTAGATGAGTTTCACATTTGCATACATACATATTTAGATTTTAAATTAATTATATAACAGAATTACAAATTTTGTACATAGTTTGTAAGTCTTTCACCACAAGGAACTACTGCAGTGAAAGACAGAAACTACTTTCTTTGTGCAATAAATTGCTAATCTATGCTTAGACAATTGCCTTTTTTATCAGTTCTGCCTAGCACACAAATTAGAATATGAGTGTTTCTTTTTTATGGAAAATCCAAGATAGACAATTTTTTTTTAAATCCAAATAAACCATATGGTGAAACACGTGTTAGGTGCAGGAATCAGAAATGTATCCAAGTATTTTTATATTGTTCTTTCTTCCTATGGGACCGAAGTCTCTCATCTTTCCACTGGAATAAATTGTTGCTAGAAACTTAATTGAAACTGAAATAGTTTCACGAAGACCATTCTTCTGCTTTATTTTTAAAAAGCAAAGATTATTACTTTTTAGATCCAGTAATTGTAAATGGAACATTGGTAATAGTTGGGCAAATCCATAATCTTTGATGCAGTTATAGAGTTGAAAAATAATTGAAAATAACCCAAGGTATTTTCTTTACAGTTTTTAGCATTTTATCTTCTTTGCATTCATTTAATAATTATAAAAAATTTTCAGTTCTTCTTCCTCTCAAGGCACTAATTAAACTCCCAAAATAATGAAACCTTCTTGAAAAAGCAAAACACCAATAAAAAACCCTACCAAACATTTTTTCAAGTTTTTTTAGTAAAATTTTGTTTAAAAGTACTGATGTGAGAAATTTTGAACCAAATAAATATTTCTCTGCAAATATAGTCCTTTTAGTCAAAACAGTTTTTTACAGTTTAACTGTGGGAACAATTTTGGTTAACTCCATTGGCTTCAAATTTTCTTTAAAATTGAACAATGAAGAACATCCCTCAACAAGTTTACACCTCAGTAAACTCTTCAGACAAAATTGACCTGAAAAATGAACAAGATCAGAGAGGAACAAAAATTAATTTATTACTTAAGTAGGCATATATGACCCGAAATAATTTGATACAGTGCTGGCACCAAAGAACAGTATAATAATAATCTTACATATAATTACAAGAACAATTTCTTAAGTCAGGCTTCCCCCGCCCACACACAAAAGAAAAGGATTATAAAATGGCTTTCTATGTAGTATAAAAATGTATAATTTTTTTTTTTTAATGGGCACAGTCTTCACACTTTTCATCACCCAGGGAAACAACATCAAAACCATCTGAATAAGCCATTTGGATAAACTTGAGGGATGAGGTTTCTGATTGTGTGAATTGCTTGTATTTGTTTGTTTTATAGTATGAATTGTCTATGTCTGTAGTAGATTGTTTTCACCTAATTTCTTGCAGCTGTTACGAAATTACAGGCTCTGCTTTCCAAGGCCACTTAGGGAAAGGAAAACCAGTGCTATTTAACCACTAATCTGACTATGCAATGCTCTGAATGGAGAGGAAAAACATTTGCTATTTCTAGCTGTACAACGTAGAATCTTTGCCAGCTACTCATGTGACTGAATGCCTGCCATTTATTTACTGATAAATTTAAAGAATAACGTTTCTATTTCTTTGAAATTAGAACACCGTGAAAGACAAATGATGTGTCTAATTAACTCAAGTGTCATTAGCCAAACATTATGTCATAGTAGCCAATAGTAGCTAAAACATAGTAACTCTGGTAGTATTAGAGGATGTGCATGTCTGATTTTAGGAATCAGACCTAGATTCAGTGCAAAAACTAACATACCCAGGCAAATAAAATTCATCTGAATATTCTCAGATTATTTCAGCCCCATTAGCCATATATTTTCCAATATCCAATTGTATGCAGTAACAGATGATTTTTAGAAGAGTGTTCAGAATGAAAGGAACTGTGAGTCAAATCCTCCAAGAGTAAATGTATAGTTATTTAATTTGATAATCCAAACTACAGAAATATGACCATATTATTATTATGAACCAGAGGATTTTATATTCTCAGGACATTTGTTCCATGTTATTGACTGATAATATAAAAAATCACCATGTTTACTGGTTTGATGCGTGTTTTGTCTGCTAAGAAGCAAGGGGATGTTATAAGTATCTATGAGTATTGGTTTAAAAAAGTATTTCTGGGTTTAATTCTTATGAAAGTTATAGTTAACAATGCTGCTTTTCTCTTACATACTGATTTCACTGAATGCATTACCGCAATTAAAGTGTTATTGCTTTTTTTTTTTTCTTCAGCAAACAGGGGTCTTGGGCCCATAAATCTAAATAGCTTTAAATAGGATTTGAATACTTTATTCTAGATTATTTTGAGCCTAAGAGAGATGGATAAAGGTTTTTAGAACAGCTCTAGTGAGTCTAAGTTGTATTGAGTTTCAAAGGAAATTAAGTTTTTCAACACCCATTTTTTCATCAGTTTCCTCATCTTTCCTCATTTGATCTACAGATTCCAAATGAGAATGGAAATACTTACTTAATGTAAGGACAGAAGTGAAGAAGGAAAAGGCAGAGAAAAATAAAAGAAGATAGTGCAACCATCTGGGGACTCTGTGTCGCTTTGGACCATCACTCACAGTAAATATTAGTGTATATCTTGTTTTTCTCCATCAAAAATCAAGAAAGAAAACCAGAAATAACCCACCTTACTCGCTGTGTTACAAAATACAGCTATTACACTGCCTTCATAATAGTGAAGTTGCTAACTACAAGTTTAAATCCTGTATTTCATAGTATATTGGACCTGGCTTATTGGCGGTTTCGAGGATTGAAATTATTTTTTGCTTTGCACTACAGTGTATAAGAGAACTACTTCTTTTATGTATTAATTTCTCCATAGCATTCTGTAGGCTGAAATTTAGGTTAAGGGTTAGCTCTGGACAGACTAGATGTAAGAAGTAATCAAAATTATATTGTTGTGTCATCTGGCTAGGACTTAGTAACAGTTGAAGACTCACAGGTAATATTATTGAAAGGCCCATAACACAATGAATGTCCATGAATTCTATTTAATATAAGGCTCAGGCAATGTCTTGCAGATGGCACCTTAATTTCAGGATTTCGCTCAAGTATTTCTGATAAATTATGTTCATTATCACTTAAAATTAATAAAACAACATTCTGTAATTTTACAGACCATTGCTTCCTCTTGTTTAAGCTCTTACCTCTGTCAAAATAAATAATTATGGAGCAAATATGAAATAGGGACAATACAGCATAGACATTACAGTGAAAATTAGTGTGCATCTGTAGGCAAGGTTAGAACTACTTTAGCAAGAAACCTTAATTTAGTTCTTTATACAGCAGGTTTTCCTTTCCTTTCTGGCACATAAAATGGCTTTCAGCTCTGTATGCTAGAAAAGCTTTCTGTACAAATACTTTTTGACAATCTTATTTTCCCAGTCTCCTCTAAGTAGATCTACCTTTGCACTATTTGTATTTAGACAAACTTATTTCAAACTCACTTCATCAATAATAAAAACTCTGTTGAAGACTCTCTCCTGAGTCTAATGCAAATGGCAAAAATCCTTGATGTGTCCAGATAATTTCAGAAAATTATGTTGTTATAAAGTTGCTGCACTGAATACACTTCTATGGAATTCACTTGTTCCTGCAGCAACAAATAACATGACAAATTATATACAAATATTTAAGCCTTTGTGATTGTGCTTTCGAACTAGAAGCACCAATGATAAATATTTAAGGCATATAAGTTTATCAAAAGAACAGTTTGAAGTGCATGAAATGGTGAGCTGTTATAGCTGCCTGCCCTGCGATTTCTTCTTCCACATGATCTGGCAAACCATGTGCAGCTTCCAACACAGCTGTGAGACAAGAATTATACCTTTCAATTTTATAGCTAAACACTTGGCCTTTTATTTATTATCAAAGGTAAACTGTAAACAGATGTCAGTGTTTTGTATCAAAGCCCTCATTTTGATTTTTCCCAGTCTGATAAACGGTCCTAACTGGTGGACTGGAATACTGAAGAAATGCATTCAGGGAGCTTGGAATTAGATGATGTTTAAGGTCTCTTCTGTAGAAGTCATTCTATGATTCTGTGATGTTCTTTTCCTTCTTTGCCTCACAGGAAGACCTTGATTTTCTTGGAGTGGTTGTAAAGATGAATCTAAAAGCAATCTGTTTTTAATTTCAAGGTGCATGATATCAATAGCTGTTATTTTTAAGCTTATGCTTTAAATGAAAATATCTCATGCTGGAAAGATTCAGAAGTTGTAAGAAATATACCTTTTATCAGGATCAAATTATAAAACTACATTAAAAATTATACAATTGTATTTATTTTAATATTTATTACATAATGAGGGTTTTTTTAGGTTTATATTGAAATTTTTATTGTATTTTTTTCATTGCATTTTTTTTTTAATTAGAAAAATTAAGCTCTGGAAATACCAAATCAAATGGAAAATTACAGAAAGACTAACCTCTGAATTGCTTTCCTCAAGAGCTGTCTCAAATTTATTTATTTGGTACGATTGAGACCGGCCATTCAGATATTCAAGTCAAAGAAAGATAATAACTGCTTAAGGTTTCATCGTATGATATTTATCCCTTATTAAGAAATCAAGAAAAGTGGTCAAAAAAAGGAGTGAAAATAAAAAGCTGCACAACACATCCATAGTCCCCATTTATGCTTAACAAGTCCAATTCAATACTACACTTTGGGAGGTGTTGGGGAGGAGAGAGAGAGAAAAGGCACACATATTTCTCTTTGCCTATTGTTCCTCTTATTTTTATCGCTGAGATTTTTTTCTTCTTAAATTATTTTAAAACAGATTCTGGTCAGAGCTAGAATGGTCACCCATTTTCTCTTGAACCATATAACTAGATGAGAGGAGATTGAAGAATGTTAGATAACATTAACAATATCAGATAGTAATATTAAGCCTTAGTATATTTTTAGCTACAATCCACAGGAAGTACGAGAAGACCAAGCTCACCACAGAGCATTGTACTTTGAGAGCAAAATAAATCTTCATAAAATATTGGCAGTTTGTTTGAGCATGTTTCATTGAGACACATTATTCAAAGACAAAATAAATGGTAATGAAAAAGTGCTATAAAAACTGAAATGCTGAGTCAGCTGACAGGTAATGAAATGTCAGTCCAATAATATATTCTAGCAGAGCTGCTGTGCTCATACCACAAACCATCTTTTCTCTGTTGGCCACAGTGGCAAAAATTCCTACCACTCCACACAGTGAATAAATTTACGTTTTCAGGAAATATTTAGGTGACATAAATGTGGCAAGGGAAAAACCAAACAAAATTTACCTCAGGGGCTGCTGATTTCCTTTTTAATTATGTCGATTGGGGGGGGGGGGAAGTTATATTGCCTTTTTACAGGATTCTAGATATTTTTGTATGTTTGTTTGTTTAATATACCCACACACTATCATCAGTGTGCAAAATTTATTCTCCTTTATTGATATTCTAGATATTATCCTGTGTAATGTTTTATCTCCTGCAAAACACTGGATGAAATGAGGCTGTATGTTCTCTAGCAGTTTTGCATGCTAGTTTCCCCAGAATCCTCTCCTATTAGTTCTTGTGCACATTGTTAACAATTTACCTGACCGCATAAATCTTTTGAAGAATTCTTCATTTTTGAAAGTCGAGAAATATGTTCCTTTGTTTTCCTCTGAAATTCTGCTGCAAGTACTTCAATGAGTAATGAAAACTATAATTATAAAATGAAAATTAATTCAATTAAAAAAAGTAATTGTTGATCCTGTGTTGTTGAAGACAATTATTGTAGTTTGATTTAATATACCAGGTTTTTAAATGCCCCAGCTGTGTCCCTATTTTTATCTTGCACATCTATTTAAAATGTAATCTTACATTTCGTCTTTTCTCATTTAAGTTGCTGTCTTCTGTAAAACCTGTTCTTTGTGTTACCGAATACATTAAGATCCATTTCCATCTTCGTTAACATTTTGAAATTTTTTTAAAGTAGAAAGAAAAATACTATAGAACTTTTTTCATAGACAAACAATATTTCTACTAAGTGTTTGCAATGCAAATAACACCTTGTGTAATTCAGCTCTTTTTCCAATTTTTTAAAAAAAATTCCTTGTCATAACACCCTGACTTTGTCAGCAGATATACAGAAGGACTAGATTTACAAGCCCTTAGTCAGTTCATTTGATGTTTATCTCAGATGCTTTGGATTGCATCCTCTCAGCACTCATGCATGACCTTTTCCCAAAGCTGCTGTTTTTGTCAGAGTTGATTTAATTGCAGAAATGAACTTTAACTTTTGAAGAGTCATAATCCACTCATTTGATGCACATAGATTTATCTTTCTTGTACTCTACCAGAAAAAGGTCCTATTAAAGTTCAAAAATGACTGGTTGAGTTTCTGAGCCAAAAAAATGTAAAATGTTGTTTATTACAATGCTGTCTTACTTTCTATGCTTAAGACGGCGTATAGTGACAGTATTAGGGATGTCATCTTCTTGTATTGTATACATGCATACTGGTAACAGAAAGTTTAAAACTAAACAGGGAGGTTTTGGTGTGTGATAAGGTCACTTTTCCAACGTCTTCTATTTTAGTAAGTAAACGCAAATCACTTAAAATTCAATAAACCAGATGTCCTTTACTGGGGTGAGGGAAGGGAGAGATGATGAAGGTTTCTTTTTGGCTCTGCATATGAAAAGGCCAGACAACAAAAGGCCTAATAAAATAGTTAACTAAGATAGAGATAAGAGAGGAATATGGGTAGCAAGTAATTGTCACCATCCTTTCAGATGCTGGACATCCCACTTTCCTGCAGAATTGAACAGCCCCCAGATGGATTTTTCATATAACACTGTGTAGATTCTGCCTGTGGAGAGTTCCCCTCCGGTGAAGAACACAAAATCACCTCTTTTATGTGAGTATGTAAGTTTTAAAGCATTCAACAGCCAAAATACGTATCATAACAATAAATGGAATAAGAAAATAAAAGAATACCCGTATCATATTTAAAAATGTCAGCTCCAGGCAGAAAGCACATTCAGTGTCGGCAGAGGACTTTTAATCATACATAGTGGGAGCATTTTAATTGAATTGACTGGCCTAAAGTACCAGAACGTAAGTTGCTGAGTATTAGGAGTTTGATCCAATACGTTGATCCAGAGCTAAAGGTTTGACCAACAAATAGATACAATTATTTTAATAAGAAGAAGTACCACTTCAAATAATTGTGTGATTACTTGGTGGCTCACATCCCTACTTCTCATCCAAATAGTGCTATAACATTTAATTTAAAATATAACAAAATGCAAGCAACTTTGGGAAATGGAAATGGAACACTTTTCTCTGTAAGCCACTCTGGAAGTCACACTTAGGAATGATGTAGTTGGATAAACATTGGTATATTTTGCTATTAAAGTTATGGAGGCATCGAGCTGCAACAGAGGAATGCAGCAGAGGACCTCTAAATAGTCTTTAGCATTCTAGGGGGGGCAGTTGCTGGTCTTCCTGGGTACCACACTGTTGTGATTAAGGAATAATATTCTCTAGTTTAGTATATCCACTAAAACCATGCATTGCTCTTCTCTCTCCCCTCCCTATGACTGCACTCGAGAGGAGAATTGAAGGCTCAAAAGGCAAAGATCATGGGTTTAGATAAGAACAATTTACAGGAAACAGCAATATGATAAGGAAACAAACAGTAACAGCAACAATACTAATGACAGAATGTATAAAAAAAAGTACTAATTCACATGAAATGTCCCCAGATAACTTGCAATAGCAATTCCTCCCTCTGCTCACTCACTCAACCAGAAAGGACCCCTTCTCCTCAGAAGAAAATCTGTTCTCCTTACCCCATGACATGAGGTGGTATGGAAGAACCTCTGTGTCATAACCATGCGCTCTCCCTGCTATTCCAAAAATTAACCCTGTCTTAGACAGAACCAGGACACACAGTGGTGTGTCCTGGTATCATGCGTTTCTGCTTAGAATGAATCTTTATTAAGAATAAAATTTAAGCTTGTTTAAAATAAAGGAAGTCTTGCTGACCACCTCAATAATATTTTGAGGAAGACTCAGTGAAGGAAGCAATTAGTACCACAAGTCTTTCCTTAACTGAAGCATTCTCGAAGACACTGCCTGGCACATAATTTTTAAGGTGTTTTGACAGAATCATGTGGGCTTTAATTACATATTTTGATTATAATCAGCCTTTATTGTACTATAAAGTACTATAAGTGTAAGTAACTATAAGATGACACCATGAAGTTTTTATGCTTGACTGAAAGCATTAAGCAGACATACCTATTCAAAAAATGCTCTTGATTTTTTTCATGTACGAAAAATGTCTGATTCATTCAGACATTCATCATAGGTGAAAAGCACTGCCTGATGCCAGTTCATCTACTAAAAGTTTGGTGTAATTCCCATCAGGTTGCTCCTAGTATAACGACTTTGCGTAATAAGGAGTCTTTCAGCAAGTTAAATGCAAAATAACAATATATGTCACAGACAGTGCCGTTCCATTATGCAGAAAGTATTGCTATGAGCAAAAAGAAAGTATAGGTTATATGTAACCCCAAATATCTGATTTTTTAGCATCATCTTAGTCAAAGAAATTTTGTTAGTTCAAATTTCAATCTGGTGTATAATTCTATTCGAGAAAAACAAAACACAGACATAATAATTGTAGCAATAATAATACAGGTAAAATTATTACATGTATATGATCCCCTTTTTCAACACCCATTTATACTCTGACATTGTGAGCATCCATATTCCTCAAGCAAGCAAGGGCACAGGGACCCAGTGCTGGGTATAAATAATGGTTGAAGCAGGTCACCTGTGCTCCACGTCCTTCATTTGCACTGCAAAGAGAGAAATTGAGATCTATTTCTTCCTCTGCCTGTGTTGTGATTTTTTTGTTGTTGTTGTTTTTTCCTGATTTCTTATTTGTTTTTATTGGCTCTGTTTTCAAACAAAGTTCTACAATGTACTCTCTCTTCAGTGATTTTTATCATCACTGACTGCTTGAATTTACTATACTTATGGTTCATTTGATGAACCAATGCTTACTCTGTATTGTCCTTTTTACTTTCTAACTTGTTCTGCTAATCTTCTAGATCTGCATTTCTTTAACTAAACACCTCCAGTGTCAGCCTGTGTGCCTTTTCACCCTCTTACTTTTCTATGCTGTATCCTGTTTCTACATTTTTCAAACTCTCTATTGTCAAGCTAGGCCTGTTTGCCTCTACTGTTTTCCTCTCTAATATCATTATCAAATGCATAAATATTTCATTGGCACAGAATAACTACTTATTGTTACTACTACACTTTTTCTATGTAAATATAATGAAAAATAAAACAAATGGTAGTCATAGCTACCCAGTCTTTAAAAAGAAAAATCTGTTGAAAATAAACCAATCTTTAAAAAGAAAAATCTGTTGAAAGTAAACCAAATGAGATCAAAGCTCCAGAAACATCAAGGAAAGTTCAAGCAAACCAAGCCTGACAAGTTTCACTCCTGAGGCCTTGCAAATTTTGTTAGTAGCCTGTTATTAGCTATGGCAATACAATCTTACTTGGCTAAAATGCCACAGATGGTCTCCTTCAAACTCAAGTTTTGCTGATCATTGCAATCTGCTCCACATAATATAATCTTATTTGTCATTCTGTAAGAGTGAATTGAGAACTCTCCTAGACTTCAGACTTTACTATTTTGATGAATACTTCCATCTGTTGAATGTTAACAGCTTTATAATGCATTTATCCTTTTTTTTTCCTGTTTAAATTTAGTTTCTAGAGCTACCTATGTGCTTATGCATATATTTATGTGCATTTATATACATTCTTGTAAAATAATAATTGATTTTGCATTGACATTGTCTTGAAATGTACTGCACATTATAGCGAGAGTCAGGGAAGTTACAAGTGTATTTTCTGACACAGATGAATGTGAATATGTAAAAGTAAGTAGAAATAAACCTGATATTTTATTTCATGTAACTAGGCCTGAACTTGTTTTAACATTATCTTTAACCATGCTCTCAAGTTCGCAGTATATTTCTTTTGGTCTCCCTGCATGGGCAGTTGTCATTTTCCGTAACTGAAGTGTCTTTGTGAATAAAAGTAAGCCTCAGATGTCCTTGAGAAAGGACATTCAGCTTAAACTTTCGATCTCTGTGAGTGTTTGGCCATAAAAGAAATTAACCTAAAGGTCAAGGAAAAAACTTAATGTGTCTACTTCAAAATGTGTGAAAGGTAACTGAAGTGGATGGGTCTGAGTAGATGTTTTTTAACAAAGATGAGGTAAAACATTATTTATTACTATGCAACCAAATTCAGATCTTGGCAAATGAATGAAATTGTGTGGGCTTTGCTGAAAATTCTTAGACTTCTTAAAAATATCTGTGTTGTTTATACAACTCATTGATACATTTAAACAAATACATATATACATAAACATATATATATGTATATAAAATCTGAAATCAAGATTTCCTTAAAATAAAATTTAATGTGTATTCAATATTAATGAAATCTTAACCTTTAAAAAGATGATTCATTTTACAATGAGCATATTATTCACAGGAGTCACAAAAATGTCCTGTGGAATACAGAATCAAGCAATTCAAATTGTTATGGAGCTTGTACATGTCAACAAGGTCCTGAGGAGGCCAGCCCTAAACTAGCCCTAAAAATTGTCTCTGTAGCACTCAAAACACTAAGAGCCAGGGTTATCTTCTTATGATGATATAGTTTGCCATGAATATAGAATGGCTGTTTTTATGCAAAGGTAAACAGCTCTTCTCTTCTGTAATAATTAAAGTAGGTGAATTTTAAAAGATTCTTCATTCAAGGGAAGATCTTTATTTTAATATATTATTCTTCTATAGAAATACATTAATATAAATTATTCACAAGTGTTTTCTTTGAAAGTAATCTAATAATCAAATTTGATTTTATTTTCTTCTCTTTTATGGTGGCAGGATTATAATAAGTTTGAATCTACTCAGGTGGTGCCTGAGGTGATACAAGAACAAGGCAGCAGTTCTGTGCAGTCCAGGGTGCAGAAATAGCATAATCAAAATCCGCAACTCTGCAAACACACAATAAGGGATATACATCCTCCATCATGGTGACACACTCAGTTGTTAATTCCCACATTCCATTTCACTTACAGCTTAACTTATCCAGTGAGGAAGATGAAGACATTTAAGATTAGTTGAGTAGAAAATATCACAAAGAAAAACCTGATCCAAAGTTCTTCAAAACCAGAGGAAATATGAAAATCTGATGCTACAAGGAAGGAGTTCAGATCTAGATTCTTCATAGCATTCTTAGCTTTCAGAATTTCATTGATGAAGAGAAATAAAGGGAATGGAATCGTACATAATGTCTATACTTACTACATGTAGGCAAAGCAAGAATGCAATGGTAGCAAGAGAAAGTAGAAGCAGAAAACAATCAAGGGGTTTTGTCATTTTATTAGGGTAGAGTTTAGGCAACCTGACTTGTCTTTCAATTGAAAAATCCTTCAAAATATTTGTTTATGTGAAGAAGAAAAATGCACGGACAGAAAAATTAATGAAATAAAACTTTACCAGCAATATAATACATATTGTGTTCTCAGTTGCGAAACAAAAATATTTTAACTGGTTGAAAATTTGTTGTTCAAGTTCATGGTATTCTGTGATAAGCTAAAAGCTCTTGTTTAAAACATGCATTTTTCCTAACCTTTAGATAAGAATGTTTGTCTTAAACTAACTGAATTGGGGTTTTAAGAAAAACATTAACCTTTTACATCTATGATAGAACAGGTTCTTCTCTGACCTATGGATCATCAGTCACCTGAGAAAAATTTTCAAAGGACAGTGACCTGAAATTATTGATCTCTTTCCAGCTAATAACTCTATTTTGAAGATCAGCCCAAAAAAGGGAGTAGACATTTTATAGCCTATGATGGAAATTAAATTCTTATGTATTTAAAATTATGATCACAAGAATGATGTGGCTTTACAAGAAAGGATTGGTTAAGAAAAAGTTATTTTAGAAGCATTAAGAAAGATTTTTTTTTCACCCTAGATGCTATTTCTAGATGCATTACAAATGGTAGTGAAAGATTTGCCAAATAAAAGTTCATAAAGATGAAAAAAGTTCCATAAATACATCACAAAAATTTTTGAAATTTTTTGGCTGAATATCTTCTCCATTATTTTCATGCATCAATATAAAGGACAGTATAATTTATTTTCTCTTTCATTTTCTCTTTCCTTAGTCTGCTTCGTTTGGAGTGCAGGAATGAAAAAGAATATAGTAGAGAAGAATTGAACTTATCATATCTTTCCTTTTTTCTCTGAATAAAACTCCAACAACAATTTTTCAATCAAAATAAAATTTTATTATTTATTAAAATATTTTTAAAATTATGATTATCTATAATTTATATTATAGTACTAATTATAAAATAGTATTTTCTCTGAAAATAAGGAAAAGTATATAATACCTCAATTGCTTTCCTTTCAATCTTCTGTAGAAATATGTTTTTCAGGATTACCATGTTCGAATACTTGCTGATTTTAGGGATTCAGTTAATTTACTATTTTACTATAATGTTTAATTCCTGTTATGTTAGAAACATCCTGGTTTATGTAGCTTGTGTTGTATGAAGAGATTTGAAACTGAAGAAAGAGATTTGAAACTGAACAATTTGAAATTGAAGAAAGGATTATTGTTTTGAAACATTTCTGTTTGAGGTAGAAGATAGCAGTCTCAAGATCTTTTATATATATAATTTCTTGAACTTCATCCTAACAGTTTTTAACTTTAATTTGCCTATCCATGTTAAAAGAACCAACAGAAGTTTCATATCTTTCACCCTGCTTGTGAAGAAAGAGTTTGTTATGGCTAATACTGAGATGCAATGATTTCTTCACACATCTTTTGCTGATATGGTAACTTAGGCATCACTGCCTCTGCAAGACACTGTTCTCCAAAAGAACCTTAAACCTCTTCTCCAAATATCTGTGAAGCTTGGCTATCTTTCACATTATTTCCTTTAACCATCTGTGAAATCTGTTCATTCCTCTTAGCACTATCTATAATTTTGTTCTTTACTTGCTCTATTCTTTGTCATGTTCAGTAATTCTGCATATTCTGCCCAGACACTCATGGCAGTTTAAATAGTCAAATCTCAGGCCAGGGCTCGGTTTTCCACCTGCAGACCTTAACAGAGCAAGTACAGTGTTTCCAGTAACAGACAGCTCTCAGAAAATATGCTGCCAGTGCGCTACTGTCTCATAGTCTGATCTAATGATAGAGCAAAGGAATTTATTAAACATGTCCAAATTTGTTTAGCAGTTCCATAGTCCCTGTGTTTTCCAGATTTACTGATTTTTTCTTATAGCTTCTCTTTTCAAATCACCCTTTCTTCTGACTTCTGGTGATTTTTCCATTACAATAATACCTTCTATTATTATAAATATGGCTTCCAGAGCAAGGCTCAAAGCCGCTCACAGCATCAGGCAAAGTAAGCAGGAGGTCACTGTAGCAAGCCACAGTGTAGACAGGTTGTCAAATAAGACACAAGATGTAAAAGAGAGCAAGACTGACAAAGAAAAGCTCACCCTGATAACTAAGGATTCCCATGGGTAATGAAGTTACATCGACTTATTCTAATTTTTTCAGTCACCCAATACTCCTTCAGGGGTGCTACCCCTAATATCTTAACACTGCAAAACTGCCACTGACTCCTTTCTAACTGTGTCTGCATTTGCCCCAGAGCACTCCTACTCATTCTTCCCAGACTATTGCAGCACTATCACTCTACCTTAACTCCCTCACTGTGACCTCTCTTACCCTAAAGTGGAACCATTGTGATCTTACCACAAAACTAAGTTTTGCCAACAAAGACACACAACCTTTAAATGTCTGTGAGACCAGGGATTAAAAGCATGGATTGTCCTGGAGGGTATTTTCACATACTGAAAATCTATGCCTCTGCTTGTGGCAGCAAAATACCCCTAATTCAATGCATTTCATTAATTCTGTCATGACAAAACAGCTCTCTTCTTGGACCTATGCACAAGAAGTGCTACATAAGGACAAAATGTGCTGCCAGTGAGATATTAGACAGATCATCTTAGTGTATATGCAGAGTTTTATGTAATATACAGTCTGTCTTCTGTATTCTCTTTTCCTTTTTATTTTGTAATTAATGATTAATTATAGAAACGGACAGTTTAAGTTGCAGTAATATAAGACTTTAAAAACAACTGTGCAACAGTTTCTTATCTGTATGGGATGTAATATTGAAAAACAATAATCCATGTTGATGGTATCTTGCCTTTGATGTTCCCCAACAGATTGGAAACAGAGTAATTCTACTGCTGGCCACTTTGCAGTGACAGCTGGGTGAAGTCATTGTAAACACTGGAGATAACTTTCCATATGGCAAGAATTCCTAACATTATTTGGTAATCACCACTGTATGCTCATTAAGAGCCAGAGCAGCATTACCTTATTGAATATGATTGTCTACTTAGAAACTCGGTTGTGTTGAATTTGTTTGCAATATGTTACTCATTGAAAGTGCCCAAGTTTTACCTACTGGATTCAGATGTAGATTTTGGTTATCAAAGGGGGAATATTTATGTCCATATTTATTATACAATATAATATTTTTATTTATCTTCTTCCCCATGACCTCCTGTCCTGTTCCCTCATTCTCTTTCAAAAATTAGATAGGAAAAAATATTTGGAAACAAATTAATTTTTCAGTCAAACTTATCTTTAGCCAATAGTCAAAGAGTCTTTCCACAATTTCTGTTGCTTTTGGCCTCACTGAAGCTTTCCAGCACAGGATTACCCGTGGCAAATTTACGAATTAAAATTCCACATTTTCCTCCTTCTCTCAGCCACTTTCCCTGGATGATACTAAATACCTATATTTAGATAGGCTAAATCAAGTCCTAGATTTCCATTTCTGAATATTTCATAACAAGAAGTTATTGAAGAGATAGAAATATCTAACTGCAAAGACATTATAATATTTAATCAGGATGTGGCTTCTCATAATTGTTTGGTACTGTCTTAAACTAGATTATAATATTTAATAACATTATCCATTCAAAATGTGTAACATTCTGATAAAAAATTCAGAAACAAGATGTCAATATTTTGGAAATGTAAGTGAAAATGGAAAGATTTAAGATCTACAATCTCTTTTTACAGAAACTCAAAATATGCTGATTTGGAAGGGATTCTCAAGGATCATCAAGTCCAGTTCCTGGCTCTGCACAGCACCATCCCCATATCATGTGCTCCAGAGTATTGTCCAAATGTTTTTTGAACTCTGTTAGGCATGTTTTGAACTCTCAACACTTCCCTAGGTACCCTGTTCCCGTGCCCAACCACCCTCTGGGTGAAGAACATTTGTCTAATATCCAACCTAAACTTCCCCTGGCATAATTGCAGGCCATTCCCTCAGGTCCTGCCACTTGTCACCAGAGAGAAGAGATCAGTGCCTGCCCCTCCTGTACCCCTCACAAGGAAGCTGAAACTACAATGAAGTCTTCCCCCACTCTCCTCCAGGCTGAACACACCAAGTGACCTCAGCCAATATGGCTTCCCCTCAAGGCTACCCCCTTTACCATCTTTTGTTGCCCTCCTGTGGACACTCTCTAATAGTTTAATGTCTTCCTTATATTGTGGTATCCAAAACTGCCCCCAGCTCGGAGCAGAGCAGAAAAAACCCCTCCCTTGCCCAGCTGGCCATACTGTCCCTGATGCCCCAGGACAGCCTTGGCCCTCCTGGCTGCCAGGGCACCGCAGACTCATCAACTTGCCATTAGCCAGGACCCCTGGGCTCCATTCCATTCCATGGCACTTCTTTCCACCTTCTCGTTCCCCAGTCTGTCCATAGATCCAGGGTTGCCCCACCCCAGGTGCAGAATCTGTGACTTTCCCTTGTTGGACTTCATACACTTGATGATTGCTCTAATTTGTCAAGGTCTGCAGGGCCTCTCTGCCTTTGAGGGAATCAAGAGCTTCTCCCAGTTTTGGACTGTGAACTTGCTCAGTGTCCCTTCCAGCCCTGTGTCCACGTTATTTATGAAGATGTTGAAGAGCACAGGACTGAGGACAGAGCCCTGTGGAATCCAGCAGTGACAGATCACCAGACTGATGTCACCCTTCACTGTAATCCTTTGTGCCTGACCCATGAGCCAGCTGCTCTCCCATCACATGATGTGTTTGTCCAGCTGTGTGCTGGACAGTTTTTCAGAAAGTTCCTTAGCCAGCTGCTCTCCCATCACATGAGGTGTTTGTCCAGCTATGTGCTGGACAGTTTTTCAGAAAGTTCCTTTGGGAGACAGTATCAAAAGCTTTACTGGAATACAAAAAAGTTACATCAACTTGCTTTCCTTGATCAAGTAGCTGTGTTACCCTGCAGGTTTGACAAGCAGGATTGTCCTGTCATGAATCCATGCTGGCTGTGACCAGTGACTGCGTTGTTTTTCATGTGTTTTACAATGCCTCCCACAATAACCTTTTCCCTGATTTTACCAGACACTGAAGATAGATTGACAGGCTTGTAGTTTCCAGACTCCTCCTTCTTGCCCTTCTTGAAAATCAGGACTTTTGCCAACTTCCCTTCAGCTGCGATATCTCTGGATTCCCAAGATGGCTCAAAAATCATCAAGAGAGGTTTTGTGATGACATCAACCAGCTCTTTGAGGGTTCTTGGATGAATCCCATCAGGTCCCAAGATTTTTAGGTATGCATCTGGAGCAACAGATCCTCCACAATTTCAGGGTCAGTTGAGAGTTTATCATTCTTGCAGTCATGGTCCTCCAGCTTAGGGCACTGAGACTCTTTAAGTCTGTCATTCATGTTGAAGACAGAGGCAAAAAAAAAGGCACTTCTGCCTTGTCTCTTTCAAAATAATTAAATTTTTCTATTATGATTGTATTCCTGATGTTTCAGAAACATGACAGAACATTAAATATTAATTGCCAAATGTTCTTTTAGAGATTGGGAATAAAACATGTTTTAATATAAAATATCTAGAAATTTTATTACTACATTGTCAAATATGGAAATTTCACCAATCCTACAATCTTCAACCAAATTCTTCCCCTTCTTCCCACACTAAAAGAATAAAATTCTGTATGAAAATCCTTTTATTTCATGAGGGCTCATGGAAGAGAACAAAGGCCAAAAGTTTCCTTTTCAAATTACATTCAACACACCATTGAAAGCCTTTGAAGAAAATTGACTTAATTAGCATATATCTAATCTCATTCTATGCCACATTCTGTACATAAAATCATGGATTTATCAGTTTCTGGTTTTGCTAAGAGTAAAATGTTTCATACATTAAGGAAACTGAAATATACATAAATATTCTGCTTTATAAAAATATGCAGCAAATCTCTTATCTTCTATTTCAGCCTTTTTGCTCTGCATTAATCAAAACACCCATGGGTTGTTTTTGCTGGAGCTGACATTATTATTCTAAGAACTATAGAAAGTCTTTGGTTGGAGTGATCTTTGAAGGTCACCTAATCTGACCTCCTGCTCAAATCAGTGTAAATGTCAAAGCTCAGCTCAAGCTGCTTAAGATTTCATGTAATTGAGTTCTAAAAATCTTCAGGGCCAAATGGTCCACAACCAGCCATTTTCCTATCTGCATATTCAGAATTTGCAAGCTAACAGTTCATAATTTTTGCTGTTAGTAAAAAGAGTAGAAAACAGTGTCAATTTATAAGTATAAAGACTGGCAGTCCACTTAGATTAGGCATCTTTTAAGCCTGATGACTATGTATTATTTGAAATGCTAGTGGAAAGAAGCAGACATTCCTGGGATTCACCTGGTCTGATCTTATAGTGCCAACATCAGACCAGTCAGGTACTTCTAAAAGATTCTGACAGTGCCTATTTTTTAGCTCTGATTATAACAAAAAGACTGAAAATTACTTTCTTAGAGATACGGACACATTCTAGTGTCATGTTAGACATCACAAATATTAATCTTGGTCTTTCAGGGTGTTTTATAGAGGACTTCTGTACTCCAAGTCTTACTTAATCCTTAAAATCAGTCAGGCAGTGGAGGCTCATTTTCAACCTCAAAGCATGCTCAGCACTTAGGTATTGGCTTCCAGTCTGATAGAGAATTCCTTTAAGCTTTTTCATAATTCACAGATGTTTAAATCCCCAAACCAATTTTTATTTTAATCCTTCAAATGTGTTTGAATTGGACTACATCCAATATGTGTGTAGATCACTGAAAGCAATAGAGAAAAGGCTTGGGTTAATTTCAGTTAGACCTTTCAGAAGAAAATATTATCACATTCAAAGAAAATATATACAATATTGCTTAAAAATTAGAATACATGTTTTCTTGTGATTAAAGAGGTTTCTATTAATATATCAGTAATGTTTATGAAATATCAAGACTAGATCTAGACTTTTTTAACTCTGCTATTAAGCATGAATTACTAAATGAAAAAAATGTGTAAGTAAATAGTTGGGATAAAGCCAACTAGCCAACTGCCTATTGCTCACCTAGAGCTGTGCATTAGTCTCTGAAAACCAAGAACTTTCCAATCCTCTGCCTTGTTTACTAGCTAGGCTCTGCTCCTGGCAAGGTTATACACCACAGGCTGTCTTTTTTCAGAGAACTCACTGTTAGAGGGGAAAGAGAGATGCACATAACACAGAATGGAAGCAAATCTGAGACATGCAATCTGTACCTATGATCTGCATATTATCCATTCTGGGAAAACAAAATTTGTTACATTTTCTACGTTCATTTCATCCTAAGCCTTACACTTGAGGCGACTCAAAAAGCAACATCTTTCTTTGCCCTTTTTTTTTTTTTTTTGCAGCTTTTTCACAGCTTTAATAACTGTCTTTCCTTGTTATCAAAACAGAAATTGAACATATGCAAGTGTAGAAGATATATGGTGCCATCTGTATAGTACCACATCAGTAGTTTATGTTATAGTAAAAAATTTTTGTTAGAAATCTACTATCATTTGCAAGAAGGAGACAGGTATATACACACAGAGTGATGGAGATGTAATGGAAGACAAAAGCTAACTGAAAAGAAAAAAAAGACTCTTCCTTTCTTTTTCTTCCTTTTTTGAATATTGCTTTGAGATCCTCTGACTCAGAAGCCTACTTTCTCTGTTTTCTTTCTGTAAAGGTATTGTTTATTTACTGGTACAGCTCTTGACTCTTTAAAAAGAACATTGGTGCCTCAACAGGATTCATCTCAGGTAACCAGGAGCACATCTTTACTTCGTGTCTCATGAATTCATCAATTGAAATGACAATCCCATGAAAAGTCATTACACAGAAAACAAGAAACTTTGGAGATCATCAGGCAAGTCCAGGAAAACAGACCAAAACAAAGAGCTGATTAAAACCTCCACAGAGTGGATTTTGGTTTCATCTCAGAGAACTTGCGCCCTTAAACATGTTTTTCTGTGTTCCTCATTTTTCCTGTCCCCATTAATTGAATAACCAACATGGGTAATCAGAAGCAAAATTACTCTTCTACTGCTCTTGTCAATTTTTCTTCTTTGTTCTAAAATGTGTAATTGAGAGACTGTAAAAGCCACTAATGCTGCATAAAATGGGTACCATTGTTTGGTTTTTTTAGGATTCTCATGGTTAGGAATGGTACTTTTCAATTTACTATTCTCACAGATACCACTCCAAAACATGTGCTGTTCACTCACTCCTCCTCTCCATCTTCCCCTTCCTCTGTAGAGGGATGGAAATGGGAATTAAAGGCACAAAAGTTAAAGACCACAGGTTAAGGTAAAAACAATTTCCAGGAAACAGAAATGAGATAAGTAAACGAACAAAACCATCTACAATATTAATAATAAACATGTGTAATATTTATGAGTAATTAATGTTCAATGCTTACCATTATCTGACCATTGTCATGCTACCTCAACCTGGAAAAGACTTCCTTTCCCCTGCCCCTGGCAATACCATGCCCTCTTCCAGCAAAAATTAGCCCTGTTCTGGCCAAAACTAGGACAAGAGCTAAGTGTATTTCTTGAGTGCATATAAAGAAAGTTTTATAAATGGAACAGATTATTTAAAAAAAATAAATAATTTTAGATGTTTACTGTGACAGATATCTAATAGAGGAATTCTCAGGGTCAGGTATGGATAGTTTACTCATTCAGAGAGGGGTTATAAATTACAAAATCTCAGGACAAGGGAATAATGCTGTAGTGTGATTCCACCAACATCATAGGAACATAAATAATTTAACATCATGCAGATAAGAACTGTACTCAAACCAAAACAATGTGCAATACCTCAAGGGTCTATCATCTTCTTTTCAGTGCAAGGATATACAGTGACTCTCAACCCAGGAAAGAGAAAAATCTCATATAACCTAGTATCCCTTTTCCATATTCCAGAGAATATTCAAGCAATGCAAACATCATGCATACCTATGCATATTCAGAAAAATGTGTATTTTATATAGAATATTTTTTGAAATTACTTCTTTAACCTTTATTAACCTTTATATAACCCTTAAATAATATTAAATTATTCTTTAACCTTTAACCAAATTACCCGTCATCAAGTAATACTCTGATGGGATAAACAACTTTTATCAGTACATCAAAATGCTGGCTTGTTTTATTAATAATTGTGTTTTCTGGTGTTTTGTTCCTTACCTGGAGGAGCACAGTTTGTGTAGTAATGTATTTTATTTATTAAATGATATTTGAACAAGATACTTCCTGGAAGAAGAAGAAAATACATGCTACTTGAAGAAAAAAACTTACTAAGTTGCATGTTCTGTGTTAGGCTTTGTATGTGTCTGTACACATGCATTGATTTCATAAATATATAGTTATGAAACCACAAAGAGAGTTCCCATTCAAAATCACATTTCAAAACTCACCACTTTTATGCACGTGATTTGTCTTATAATATGTTGCACTAGCATGAATAGGTTTATAATAACTACTAATTCAAGCAATAACGAAAGGTAATACTAAACTTTTAAAAAGGTATTAATTTAGAAGGCTTTCTAAAAAATGAAAAAGAAATAGAAAAAATGTTTCCTGATTTTTTCCCATCTTCACTTGTAGATTTTACACGCAATAGAATTCCTTGTGTTTTGTTTTATTGTATTGGCTGTAAATGTATGAATATATGATACCATATTTATTTTAAACTACTGTTTCTACCCTATCTCTGTCAGAATGTTCTTTTAAAATATTGCCTATTTCTTTATTTTCAATCAGTACTTTTATGGCTTTCTCAAAGGCTGGTCTTCCCTCCACTCAGTTCTTCATTTGTTTCGGCACTATTGTGTCATGTAAGATATACATAAGTAATGGTCCTTTTCTCCATTTTTATCACCTTCATTATAGACTGTGATTTGAATCAGCTCTAAAGACTAAAAGAATGGTATAATTTGTAGATTGAGGTACCTAAAGGAAAGAGACAGATGTTTAAATTTAAATTATATAAATTATACTCTGCATATATATAAAGTATTAAAATATTACGCAGAATTCATGTGGCACAACTTCTTTTCAATGAGGTCTATAAATGGAGGAATAGTTCCAATATAATTTACTAACTATCTTTTAAACAGCATCATGACACTTTTCCTGGATGTGTGAAAAATAGAGAAAAAGAATGATAACATTTATTTATAAAAAATACTGAATTTATATTAGTATTTTGCCACATTTTGTCATGAATATATTCTTATGCTAATTTATGTCATAATACTATACATTACTTTTATCTAAAGCTTGTATTCTAAAATATATCACTAAACTCAGTTCAACTGCATTGTGAGAAAATGTCTTTATTATTCCTGCAGTTAAGGAACGTAAGTGAGTTGCAGATATATATATATATATATATATATATATATATATATGTGAATTTTATATTTTCATCCTTACTATAGAGGTACAATATAGCATACAATTGTTTACATTGAGTAAGCAATATTTTTGTGTATTTTAACAATAATTTCTTTAGCAAAGCGGATATAACACGATAAATGATACATTTTTTACTTATGCAGCGCAGATTTTATGATAATGTCCAAATATAAAAAACACAAGAATGTTAAATTTTTAATGCAACTTTAACTTGAAACAAATATTACTTTAGTACAAGAGATTCTTTTAATAAATATCTTTAAAAGAAATGAGTAATAGGGACAATTATTTTTCTTTCAGAAAAAATAATAAAACCAAGTTCTATATAGTTTTGAAGTTGTACATACTAACAAATTTGACATAACCTGTCATCACAGAGTAGTCATATTTTTCCAAGTTTTTTTTTTCCCCTCAGCCAGGTATTTCTTCATCAATAAAAGAAAGTAGCATTTGTCTTCTGAGACCTGATGGATGCTGGGCATGTGAGAGAGAGGTTCCAGTAGGGCTCCATGAATGGGTTAGACATGAAAATATTGAATATTACCACACCTTATATTAGGGAAAAAATTCTGTAGAGCTGAAATGAATATACAGAAAAGCAGGGCTGTGCAGAAGTGTGCCATTTTTAGGGCAGGACCTAGTGGTCCTTGGGGGTTGATGTGGAGTCTTGGGTCCTGGTCAGGGTGATTGGAGTTCTGGGGGTCTGGGCAAGAACATTTAGGACTGTTGATGCCATCAGGAACATGACAGTTTCACAGTGCTTGCACAGCCTTTAACAATGAATTAAATAGGGCTTTTAACGTGGATTCTCAATGTTTTTAAAGTAGGAAACAGACAGTGAACTCTTCAAAACATTCTTTACTTCAAGTCCTCAAGCCTTTGTAGAGACACAGGTTTATCAGAAAGGGAAGGCTTCATCTCTGTAGCTGGACATTTAAATTCTGTTTTCTACAACTGAACTTTACATCTAGCCTGCAATAATAGGCCTCCGTCAATGGAGTCAGTGGGATGAGAAAGCTAGTCAGCTTAATCCAAAGCAGGCATCTTGACTTGGTCATTTAAATGTCTTTAGGTTCTTGTAGTTGTACTGCCAGAGTATGACAGTGACACTTAAATTCATTCTTCTCTCATAATAAATGATAAAGCCCTGAGATGAATCAAAGTTTCCATACAAATAAAAACCCAGTCTTAGTATTCACAGAAGTCAAATGCTACTTTTCTAGGCAAGATATTCTGTACATATAATAGTTCAAAAATACATAAATGGGTATTTTAGATTCGTCTTTTATTTTCCTATAGATAAATGATAAAATAAAATGATATAACAATTTAACAGGCAAAGAGGAAAAGTGGGTGGCTAATGCCATACATAATTAAGGACAGCATAATTAACTGCGAAAAATATTAATCCTTAAAGAAAATTATCTCTTGTATATTAAGTGCCAATATTCTGTGGATAAGGTTTGAATTGTGTCACAACCATTTCAATGAGATAAACTAGGCATTAGTTTTCAGTTTAATTAGTACTGCATGTATACAAGCTGTAGTTAGTCAGCAGTGAGCTTGATACTAATTAATTAACCAGCCTGTTGAATTTTGAAATTTTCAAAAAAATAAAATTTTACTTGGTCACTACACTAGCTCCATAATGAATGCTGACAGAAAATTTAGCTGAAAAAAAATATATGTAAAATATTATAATGCACATAAATACTCTCAAATTACAAGAATGTTCAATTAATTTACAGCATCAGGTATGAAAGCATGTTAAAGATCTTCACCTTCACTACCTTCACTACACACTCAAGTCTGCAGACTACTTCCTAGAACTCTAGAGGCCAATCCAGAAAGATTTTGTAATATTCAAATATAAACATGAGGAACAATGATGTACTAATTCTGCTCATCTCTTCTGAATATGTTTTAGAAGGAAAAAGATGTCCATAGCTGGGGTGATGGATTAGTACAGAAAAGCAGGTGGAAAGCTTTAACAGTGAGGATACTTTTCCATCAGCAGCTAACTCAGTATCAATGTAGGTGAAGATGTAGGTGAAGAATTCTATGGTGGAAAGGGACACTGTCATGAATATCCTACTGGAAAATGACTTTTTTTTTTTTTTTTTTTTTTTTTTTGCAAAAATATATTTTGCTGAATTCTGGATTGGACTTTCTCTTTGTGGTTACAGTGGCTACAGTGACTACCAAATTGGTAAAATTAAGTTCTCAGTAATGCTACATTTTTTCTGGTAGCTAGGTCAGAATGATATTCTGTGAATAAAGGATGAGATTTATACAAGGTAAACATTAATCTTTGATCACATGAACAGTTTCTGTGAAAAACAAGACAGCAAAAATAAACGGATCGGGTATAAATGCTAGAAAAGAGGCTTCATTGCTTGCCTTGATAAAGAGGTTATATAGTACAAACATTTCATAATGTACTGAACTCCCATAAATCAATTTGAAATTAGTTTACTGTCACATTGATAAATCTCATCTTATCATTATACCTTGAAGGTGATTTAACAAGTATTTCACAGTGCATAATTTATACCATGTTAGGGAGAGATAAGAAAGCAAGTGTTCCAAACCAATAATCATTGTCATATTCATTTATAAATTCTGCTATTTTAAAGGTTTGAATAAAGTTTTGAATAAAGCTTTTGGGTACAGCCATGCATAATGATGGTTCTACTGTGTGTGTAAACTCTAACAACTCTTGAGTTAGATATAACTTCAGTGTACTGTACACTTTTTTGTATGTATAACTAATTTTTCCTAAGACTGAGAACAGAACAACAGTTGGTGTAAGTATGAATAATCCCAAAAAGGATTTATTTTTCCTTTTGGCTTTTACTGCCCGTGAAAATCTCAAGCAATGGAAACCCATGTGCAAGAAGATATTTAAACTTCTTTCTGGAATGGTCCATACTGAAGAATAGAATTGATAATTTTTTTTAAATTAACAAGTTTCTTGTCCCTTTTTATTAAAAATAATTTAAGATTTTATTGTTTAACATATATACATATATATATTGCAATATATACACTTTGTATAACTGGGTTAACTAAATTTAAGAAGCATAATGTGTGCTCATTCAAAGTGGATATATAGGTAAGGTGAGTCCCCATATTCATGTGGGACATTCATGTATTCATGGCTTTTCTAGCATCCAAAAATAAGCTTTATGATATAATGAGTGATATAATTACATTCCAGAGCTACCCACAGAAACTGTAGCTCTCATTCTTTCACTAAAGGGAATTTATGATTTTGTCACACAATTAGAAGTTGCAGTTATTTGATTCAAGGCAGGCATTTATTTCAGCATCTGCAAGGGGAAATCTGATATTCTTTACACCTTAGGATGGATATAAACATTGTACAATGATATGCAGTGCAGGGATTTCTAATCTCAGCCATCTGAACTATGTAGCAGCCCAGTGCTAATGCAGAAATGAACCCTACTTGTAGTTAGTTGGCATTTTTGCATGGTTCTTCATTTAGTGGGAAGACGGTCACCCTGTGTCTACTGTTGCACCATGGTGACCAAGAAAACCAGTATTGCCAGTAGCAAACCAGCGGTTAAAACTGTGCTAATTAGCTGAATACTAAATGTATACTGCTTTAGCCTTGGTCAGTCAAGTTGCCAGAATCCTGGCCTGTGTGAACCAGAGCTTGGTATCAGGTATATCTTGTTATAATACACAGTTTAAGATAATAGTGCAAGCCTTAAAAATATGGGTGTAAGTTGGGGAAAAAAATTGCTACTTGCCAGTTAGTCAATGAAGGGATGAGCCTGTGAAAGGACTACTTCAAGAGTTACAAGAAAATAAGGATTAGACAAGTGAAAAATACTATAAATCAGCAGCAGCATAACAACAGACCACCAAGAAGCTACATGCAGCCCAGCCTGCCTAGAAAGTCCACGCCATAAGACGAGAAGCAGAAGGAAGAGGAGCAGGAGAGAGCCAGCACAGGATCCAAGGTTGCTGAAGCACTGCAGGATGGTGGGAGCCAGGCATGTGTTCTCAGGTTGCCTGCTAGCTGTGGGCTCCAGCTTTCCCTTCTTACCACCCCTCATCTCTTTCCAGAGTGCCCTTGGGGGATCTGGGACCTGCTTGGCAGTGTTCAAGGCTGCACCTGATGCTGCAGTTGAACATGTGTGTATGCCTGAGTGAATTTTTTCCTTGCTAATCCTGCAGGTTTTTCAAACCAGCTGAGTAGTTATGATTTTGAGCAACAAATTTACACTACAAGATATAGAAAACAGTCTTCACCACAGCCTGTAATGCAGACAGCAGAACTGAAGCAAATTACTGTTTGGTAAATTCCAAAAGAAGTAATTAAAAAATTAAAATAAGTGTAATTTAAAAATTAGCACCTAGGCTAGAGAAACAATGGGTTACTCATGATAATTCCTTCCTCTGGAACTCCTAAATGGCACATAGCTTGGAATCATGAATATCAGATTCAGGCATAGTTCAGCATTTTGTTCCTGTGTTATATTTAAATACAAGAACACAGACTTATGTTCTGTTTTGTATCTTAGTAAAGTCAAGTCATACATCATGATGAAATATTTTCTCTCTCTCTTTGTAATATCTATTATTAGACAGATAAATATGAAGGAATCAGTGGCTGATCTTCTATGTGACTTTCACATCAGCTGATGAAAATTCATGCAAAACTTGATTAATTACGATTAATTACCATTCACTTCCATTAAAATAAGTTTCTCTCTTTATTGTAATTTCCTACACTTTTAAAAAAATGTGTGTGTTTGGAGGACAAGATTATCACTAATACTGAAAAATTAATCAGAATACAATAGAAGAATGTTTGAAATATTTTCCTTCACTAAAACCATTTTCAAATCTGAAAGTAATAGAGACAAGAGAAAAAAAGAGAAAGGTCATTCTACTTGCAATCAGTTGGGAAGAACAGTGGTATCAGAGTTATATCTGATTTGCAAAGATGATGGGAAATTAGTTTATGTGGTATTAATTAAGTAGAAAATACATATATAATTATTTTCGGCCTATTGTTACCATTTTAGAGACCTAGATTATTACTGAATGTGTAAACATATTTCTAATATGAGAAAGAAGTCTCTCTGGATATATGGCAGAGTTGATCAGAAATTAGTTTAACACAGAAGTTTGATCAACTTTTTCTCTTTATTTTGGCAAGAAAAACAAATGTTAAACTTCCTTTAATTTCTTACCTTTAAATGCACTTTATACTTGCTCAAGATCTTGTATCTGGTTTCTCTTTCCATTATTGCCCAAGAATTTACAAGAACATGAAGTCAGTTTTTCACTGTAAAAGGTCATAAATGAAATGGAATGCAGCAATGCTGACAACACACACTTCGCAGATCAATCTGGGGCCATTTAAGGGCTGTTTACTTTTGGATGACGGATTACCTATTAAATCTGAAAGAGGTTGCAAGCTGAATAAACACCATCTAGTAGGGTCAGTGATCCTTCTTGTCATGCAGTAGAAGGAGCAAGAATGTTCTAGGTTGCCTGGTGGTGCACCATACATCTAAATCATACTGAAAGGATTAGAAGGTGCTGAGGTGAAATGGCATTAACAGAAATGGCAATTTTCAAGGGATTTTTTCCAGGAAGGTTAAAAAAGAATGATTAAGTTTTTCATGTACATAAAAACACCAGCTACACTCTCCTGGAGAGGGGATAAAGGCAACATGATAAATGGAACTCAAAGTAAGTCACTGGCTGCATTTGGAGGCATATGACTGTAAAAGACTGCCACTGCCTGCAGGAGCCTGGGCTAGCTCTTTGCTGTTCCCGAGCAGTGACAGGAGTGGGGAATTGCCCTGGCTGGGATAAAGCCAAGGACAGAACCTTACAGCTATCGCAGCTCTAACCCTAGAAGCAATGCTCCAAGGCAGCAAGGCAGGGACTGTGCCAAGAAGGCAGAGGAGGCTCTCCAGGTCTTCAAGTTCTAACCAGTCCATCAAAGTCAGAGGGATCAGGCAGGACACAGAGTGAGACTTGAGCACCTCAATGAATAGGATTATAAAGCATCACAAAAGAGGTGGTGGATACAACAGGATAGCCAATGGGGTCATACTTGAGGTGGAGTTTAGGGGCAGTAACCAACCAGGATAGGGAGTGGAGAAAAGTCTCAGTTGGGGATTGGTCCAAATTATGAGTGGTGGTGAAAGTTCTGGAAGAAGGGGCAGGGTTGCCTTGATAGGCAGGGAAGGGTCTGGAACAAGGGGAGGGGACCCCTTGAGGGACAGCTGGAAGGGAGGGCACAACTTAGGAAGAAACCAAGTTGGGGAAAACATGGGGGAAGACAGAACAAATCATTTAACAATCAACTTAATAAAACTTAATAAAGTATATACGAACCACAACAAGAGACTAGTTCATATGATGCTCTCAAGTCATTTCAGTGGAGTAACATTAAAAAAGTATTAAAGGATTTTGTGTTATAAAGATTTTTTAAGCCATGTCCCTATGCTATACATGGGAAAAATGAAATCAAGAATGAAAGAAAGGTTTGAAAATCGGTATTAAATAAATATGGTTTTTATTGTCCTGATCAAGAAGGATTTATTGAAATGTGGCATGCTTTCAACTGATCTGAACAAGGTCTGAGAAGTGCAACCTGCAGCATGTTTGCATTAGTTGCAGGATGTGTGCCACTATCACACCTCTAAATTAAGTCCAGTTCTTTGGTGTCTTTTAATAGAATAAGTTTCAAAATACTCTCTTTTCTTCTTTATCTGACTGTGGCATAGACTATGAGTATACTTGAGCTATCAAGAAAAGTGTCATCTTTATCATCTCTTATGTGAGGAAATAATATACATAATCTTGCTTTAACTAGTAAATACATTTTTTTTAGAGAGAAAAAAATCCAGTGCATATTTAGACGTAATTTGAGTCAATACATTGTGAGCTTTTTCTTGTTCATGACTTCTGAATAAATTTCTGAGGTAGCATAAAGGATAGAAATTATTAATTCTCATTTCACTGATTTATTGCCACTGAAATGAGAGTAATTGTTCTATAGCAGACCTTCAACTCCCTTCCAGTGCACTACTCTGTGGAAAGAATTTGCATGTATGTTCCTCTTTGCTCCAGCTACTCTGGTCAGTGTTATAAATAATATAAGATATGCAGTGATAAATATTTGAACTGAACAGTAGATCTTTTGCATAATGTTAACCTGAGCTTCTGAGAAGCTTTTGAAAGTCAAATCTTTGCCTTGGCTATGGATGCTGAGGGTAGAAGTACCCAGCTGATAAAGTCAGTAAGAAATAAGGTTCATTGTAATATAACACTTTCATAAAGGCAAGTGTATGATTAATTAACCTTCAAAACTAGATCAATGGTGCCAGGTTATTATCCATTTAGACTGTTGTTGTGTTTGCTTTCTTTATCAACATGCTATGCTCAGTGGGAAAATTAATGGTAAATAGAAAATTTATTTTCCCTCGCTTTGTGCCAAGAGGGTTTAAAATTAGATAATTGAGATAGATTAGACATCTGGCATCAAATCTGACCTCTTTCACCATGCTGTTTGAATGCATTATATAGTGTATAACATCAGTGCCCTCTGCTAGGATAGGTTTAAAGTGCAAGGCAACAGAAAAATACTGTTCACACATTATGATACAAATTCTTAAATGTAATCTTTGAACTTCTATTAGTTGACACTTTAAATAGCATACTGGAAAATATTTCAAGCATTTCGCTGGATTTGGGTCCATTTGCTTTTACTAGATTGAAAACAGGAGATTATAGCTCATGAAGGATTACCTCCTGAATTCTGTTTGGAAATATTTTAATCTTTTCATCACTGCCAGATTGCAGAATCACAGAAAAACAGAATGCCTGGTTAAGAGTTGTTTTTTGTTTGTTTTTTTTTTTTTTCTATGACTTGTGTCTTTAATTTTAAAAAGCCTTTCTTTTTACATTTAATTGCTATTTAGATTTGTAGATCCATATGAAAAAATGTCAAATTATTTATCTTCTTCTGATTGTATTTTAATATATATTTTTATGGAGAATGGTGGAGTGATTACATTTTATTCCAGTGATTTTAGCTTTATCAATCTTCCCTTCAGTCCTGTCATTGATAATGTCTTAGGCTGCAGTTGAGCTCTCTGTTGACTGTATTAATATGAATTCTGTTGTTTGTCACCTCATTTATTTCAATATTTTCAAGATAATAACGTGTTCTTTAGAGAGAATGTAATACTCATTTGTTCAGAATGGGACAGTGTTTTGGTATTAGGAAGTTCCATTTCTTTTGGATATTTAGGACTACTATTTATATTTTCTTGATTGTACTTGAATGCTCTTTTGCTCTCTAACTTTGTCTAACTCAGCCTTTATGGGTGAATTGTCCCCAGTTTAATGTCATTTTGCACCTCTTTAAGTGTAAATTTAGTAATATCTTTATTTGTCAGTAGATATGCTGCTCTCCCTGTCACACACAAATAAAAACATTAAATTCCACTTCATATAATCATGGTATATGGTATATGTTGTATGTAATGAGAATTTGTTCTACTATTGCTACATTATATTGCTTTCTGCTCCATTAAGTAACAACCTCATGCACCAAGATATGTCGGGGTGGAGCAGAGGTGTGTGGACAGATGCAGAGAAGGGATCTGGGATTCCTGGTGAACACCAACCCTCTCATCAAACAGCAATGAGCCTTTGCAGCAAAAGCTGCCAACAACCTCCAGGGCTGCATTAGGCAGAGTGTGTCCAGCAGCTCAAAGAGCAGCTCCTGCTTTGTTCAGCCCTGTGGAGACAAGTCTAGAATGCTGGGACCGGGGCTGGACTCCCAGCAGAAAAAAGACATGGATTTGTTAGAAGGTGCTCAGTGAAATGACATGAATGCATTGTGCAAAAGGAAATTACTGAAAAATCAGTCTACTGTATAGTAAAGAGCAGTCACTAAAAATATAGTCTGTACCAGCTTAAAGATGTGTCTTTGTCTCAGTGACACTATACGCTCAACTCTACCTGTGCTCTCCTCTGAGTTGGCCCTTGCTTTGAAGACTGACAATTTCAGACCAAGAAGAACTGTAATATTGAAACACTTTCAAGTGATTCTTTGACTCACATTGCCATATAATTTGAAGAGTGTAACTCTCAGGACCCTAATTTTAAACTGTGGATCTTGATGCTCTCACTTGATTTTCCATATAACTACAGATCTGTGAACTTTGTCTGTTAGCTTACAAATGAAACCACATAAGCTTTTCAGGTTTTAGAAACTATAGACTTTTACACTGTAGGTTGGTGTTAGAAAATCTAGTACGCAACAATAGTGGTAAACTATTACATGTCTTCTACCAAAACAGTACTAAGCCATCAAAAAATAAACTGATATATGATGAGCAGGGGGGATGAGGGGACAGAAGAGTGAGACCAGAGCTGACAGAATTGTTAAGGTTAGAAAATACCTCAAAGGTCATTGAATCCATTCTCCTCAGCATCCCTTGAAACTAACTTTGCATAGACAATTTGATTTTAGGAGTTAGGAAGAGAAAGTATATATATAGGTAATATTATGTAGTCTAGGGACTAATTTTCAATCAAATAATAGATATGTGGATAAACTAATGAGTATGGCCAGCTTTTTAAAACTCCCACATTTAAAGATTCATTAATACATTAAAATGAAGATAAATAAATGAAACTGTACTAATATCTAACGGGAAACACCTGCCCTTCTTAAGTATAGTTTTCTTAAGTGTAGTTTGCTCTACTTTGTGTCAGAGTCTATTACTGGAAGTTTGCATTCTTGATTTATTCTAGATTAATGCTTCAATGTTCAGACCCCAAGAGTGATATTTCATTCCTTAATATGAGAATTTTTCTGTAATTCTGCACAGTATCTTTAATATATTTTCTGCAAGTAAAAATCAACAACTCAGTAATTAAGGCCAGATCAGTCTTACTTAAATGGCATCTAAATAATTATATGACTTTTTTTTTTCTTTTTTTTTCACTAAAATGTGCAATGATTCAGACTGTGTTTTGTTCAACTGCATTTAGATGTCAGAGATAAGCTTCCATCTTCTTAGCTGGCCTAGAAGTTGTCCTGAAAGCCAGAATTCTACATGATCAAACAACATGTAGTTTAAAAAGTAAGACTGTAGACTGGATTCAAATTGACTGAACATTTAAATATCTTCCTGAACATATACTGAAGAAAACTAAGCATTGTTCTAAGTACTGTAAAATCTTCTTACATATGAATTTTACAGCCCCCAGTGCAATTCAAACATGTGCTTTCTTCCTGTTTCAACACACAAAAAAGCCTCAAAAAACAAAACAAAAAGCCCAACACCACAATATTTGATAGCTTTGTATTATGTATATGTCATTTAAAATGTGAAGTAAGAGGATTTCGTAAAATGGTTGAAACAAAATTATCTTGTTCATTACATACCCCATTAAATGTTTCAAGACAGATTCTTTTTTCTGTTCATTTTATAAGATCAGTTTGTATTCTAAATATTTTTAAAAATGGATGTCACAGGTACAAGAAATGGATTCAACCAAAAGGAACAGCAGCGATGTTAAATTCTGATATTGAATACTTGCAGCTGTAAGTTTTCTCCTCTGGAAAAAAATCATCTTCTAGGGATTTATATTTACAAAAAAGACTCTTGGAATTGTCCAGCAAAAAAGAATGAAGCATTCTCATTTATAGATCTGATCCTAGATCTTTTTCACTTGTATAGCTAGAATAATGATTTCTCCAAAATGCAGTCTCCTTTTCTCTATCTTAATAGTTCTTTTTCTATATGGCTAAATATAATTAAAATTTATGTATTTTTGATCTGGAATTTTATGATGATCAAAAAATCTGAAGACAAAATAAATGTAGAAATATATTTAACTTGGATTAAAATCTAATAGGAGAATTCATTTTGGTACACTGGAATGTTCTTATATGTTCTGCAAAAGAAAAGAGAAACAAATGAGAATGTGGATATAAAAATTGTTTCTTTGAACATCATTGTAACTAATACAGTAACAAATTAGAAATATTTTCAATTTTATTATTAATCATGGCACAATAAAGTCCTAAAAATTTCAGGTTATTGGAAAAAGCCATGTTCTATGAAACTGGAAGTCTTCATTCAATTGAGGAGAAGAAATTATTTATAGATTATTTCCTTTGGATAACTTCTCTGAATTAACTGAGATTGAACCTTCAAGAAAAAAGCAATCCAATGACATTATTTGTTCTTTCTGAGGGGCAATGTATGGAGAGAATAGATGCCAGCAAGAATTTTGAGAAGGTAGAATGAAAACTGTGGCTTCAGTCTTAGATGCCCAAAAAGAAAGTAGAAGTATTGGAGGAAATGTTAGCAAACTTGCTTAAACAGCCATTGTAATGTCAGAATATTTAGATAGAATTCTATCAAAATAGTAAAAGTAGTCCATGAAATTAGGCAGAATTGTGAGTAAATTTTACCCTTCAGTATCAATTTCTAAGACAGGATAGGGTCTCAGGTGGTATGACAATTTTCACAATATGCAGTTGCCAGCTTCCCTTTCCTGTTTACTCTGTAAAAATCAAAACCCTGATATTAGGCAAACTTTTCACAGAAAAAGAAAAATTATGTTGATTTGGCTGGCAAGAAGTTCAACACAACCTGTCAATGTGCATTTGCAACCCAGAAAGCCAACCACATCCTGTGCTGCATCGATAGAATTGTGGCCAGGAGGTCAAGGAAGGTGATTCTGCCCCTCTGCTCTGTCTAGGTGAGAGTGCTGCATCCAGCTCTGGAACTGTGTGTTGGGTTTTGGTATCACAGAAGTCTACAAGGGCGGCTTCTCTGAGGAGCTGCCATAAACTTACTCCATGTCCAACAGAACCAGTGCCAGCTGACTCCAAGAAGGATCTGCTGCCGACCAAGTTTGAGCCCATCAGAGATAGTGGAAGCAGCTCTAAGATAATGTCTTCAAGAATGAAAAAAGGCCATTGCACAGAAGAAATTGTAGCCAGACAAGAGCAGAGTAAGAATACTTGAGAGGAACTCACTTTACATTATATGATACTAAAGAATCAAGACAGAAAATTCCTCTAACACCTATATAACAGGTAGGCAATGGAAAAACAACTAGTAGTGTGTAATGTAGATCCAAAATTTAAAGCACACCTTTTTCATCTCAACTATTTTTAACTGAAAGCAGATGCTATAGAACAGAAGATAAATACAAGAAGCTGTTACTTCTGCACTGTACTTAAAAGTGTTGTTCAGAAAGGTAATTCACACTTCTCATCAAGGCTTTTGGGAATTTTTGAGGACTTTGACACAAATATCAATTTCATCTTAATGACTTCCTAGTTCCAGAAACTCTTATATCTAGGGATAAATTGCTTATATTTTTCTCTTTCTACTTCATATATATAAAAGAGTAAAAAGTGACATGCAGTAAAAATGATTTGGTGCATGCAATCCTGAAAAAAAAATGATACCAAGAATAATGGAAAAAAAGAAAAGTAACTGTTAAGCATTTTAATTATGCTGGTGTTTTATGCTGCATCGACAGAGGAAACAGTTATTGCCACGGGTAAAGGGAATATGTAAAATATGAAGGAGAAAAAAACTCCAACGTTATAATGTACTGTTTTGCTTCTGAGAGATGTTTCGTTTTTCTACATGTTGGATTCAAAAATGTCATGGAACTATTTGGATTCAAAACTGAGAAATTTTGTATTGTCAGATCAATCAAATGGGTATTATAATATATTTAATTCTTTTAGAGGGACCTGACAGTAATAAAATTGGTGCTTCTTACTGAGCACAGTTAGTTTTTAAACTCAGAATCTGCACTTTTAGAATCTAAGAAATTTTTATAGGCAGCAGTTTAGCTTCTACCTATTCTTCAGTCAAAGAAAAAGACTCAATTTAAGGAAAACTAAACAACAATGTATTCTGTTTCATTAATGAAGAAAAGAATGTGTGAATCTGTATAGTCTTGTGTGAGATTTCTGTCTGGAGGTCTGCAGAAGTGAAGCTGCAAAATAGAAAGCAGACAGGGAGAAACATTTGTGGAATCCAGGCCTGCCCAACAGATATGAAACAGAAAAAAATGTTTTATAGAGACAATAGATGTGAATGTAGTAGAAACACAGCAGCAAAATAATGTAACAGAGGAACCCTGTGATCCATGCTTCAGAGAAACATGGGGTGTTTTAAGCTATAATTTTGTTAAACTGACAGGAGAAACTGGACTTTGAGCATGAGTTGATGTGCAATACTTTAATCTATGGTGATTAAAATAATAATGTGCTTTTGCATTTATCCTGTCACTTTCATTCCTTAGGGACTGTCAAAAAAAGGCTTGTGCAGAACACTGATTAAACAATATGTGTAGACAATATGTGTAAATAAACAATATGTGTAGACAGACTCTTCAAACAAAAATACATAAAACACTCTTGCCCTTTTGTGTATTCTTTCTATTCTTTTCTATGGATAAAAAAATCACATGGAGACATTCATTCTCTCCCTAGAAAAAGATTTTGATAATACATCTCCAATGGGACTATGTATGTATATAGAGATTTTCTTAGGGCAGATGGAAGGTGAAAATATTCCAGCAGACTTTTTAATATTTACTCAGAGAACCTGTCCAAGTCTTATTCTCAGTGTTGTAGATATTCAGTGCATGCTCTTTGCTTTATCTGATATACACTTCAAGTTTTCAGGGGAGTACATATATAGATGTATTTATATATATATTTATACATTTATATGTTTATATTTAATGTCAGTGACAGATGAATGCTGGTTGAATTTAATGCAATGATTATACACATGTTAAGAATATTTTTTCTCTGATTTCCTTCTATGTTCCATTTGCTGCAGTTTTCCAATATTTCAAAAATATATTACAAAAAAAAAAAGGAAGCCATAAACCAAATAATAATAGAAATTCTAACTTGATTGGATTGAATGAATAAAAATTTTCTGAGGGGCTTTGCAGGAGTGGTTTTGGAGCTTTTTGTGGCAGGGAGAGATTAAGCTTTCTGGGACCTTTTTAATTCACACAACACCTGGAACATACTAAAATAATCTAGTGTTATTTAAAAATACTATTTTTATTAGATTAATATGAATTACTCTAAATTACATTATTAGATCACACATACAAAGTCAGCCACGGGAGCAAAGGAAGACAGAAGACAAGTACCAGAGGGAAAAAGAATGATCATTTCTGCTTTTTCTCCCAGAGGGAATGACCCTTGATGTGTTTGAGAAAACTGTCTAAGAAATATGACATCTTTAGCTACATAGATGGTTTGATAGCAGCTTGAACCAAAGTTTTATACTTTTCATTCTTGTGCTTTTTACTGACACTAAATTTTAGATTCAAACACAGATAACATTGAAAAGAAACTTGATGAAGCGAATAAGAATTCCAGGAAGATTCTACAGAATAAATGCCAGGTCCTTGGCTGTATTTTGTTTCAATGTTTTAACAAGTCAAATGGTTTTTCTGTAATTTCTAGAGGAATAGAAAATCTCCATTTTATTGTGCAAAGGGCTTTTTTAAGGGGGGTTATGCTTTTGATTCTTTATCGCAGACAATCCACAAACAGGGACAGAATAATCACACAACAGAGACATATCCCCCCCATCCAGAGTCTTGTCTAATTAAACAAAGAATATCTTCTATAACCCTGTGGGATAAGGAACTGCTGAAGATGACTCTCATTATAGTCCTGTTAATGTGTCCTGAAATGTTTCATGTGATCTGTCTATCATCTATTACAGACTCTATATAATTTATGGTAAGAGAGGATGCAAATATAGTTAAGTGAATGTCATCAAGAAAAAAGTTATTGTGCAGATCTAATTGCAGCCAGAGAAGTGCAGAGTGATAGCGTGTGAGAAGAACAACTCTGCAGAAACCAAGAAGGGGTTTGGCAGGAGGGAGAGGAAGTGCTGGAGGTGTTGGAGCTGGGATTCCTCTGCAGACATGGTGCCCATGGTGAAGCAGCTGTGCCCCTACAGTCCCTGGAGGTCCACAGGGGTGCACAGATCCACCTGCAGCCCATGGAGGAGACAGGCACCAGAGCTGAGGCTATGAACATGTGGGAGCCCCATGCTGGAGCAGGCTCCTTGCAGGAACTTGCAGACTCATGGAGAGAGGAGTCCACATTGGAGCAGGTTTCCTGCCAGGGCTTGTTACCCTGTGGGGGATCCATGTTGGCTGTCCTTGAAGGACTAAACCTTGTGGAAGAATGACCCAATTTGGAGAAGTTCATGGAGAGCTGTCTCCCATGGGAGGTACCCCATGCTGGAGCAGGGAAAAGATCTTCTCCCTAAGCAGTGGCAGGAACAACATATGAAGAATTGACCATAAGCCCCATTCTCTGTCTCCCTGGGTCACTGGGGGGAGGAGAGAGATCTTGGGAATCAGGGAATGTGTTTTTAAGATTTATTTTACTTCTCATTATCCTGCTCTGATTCCAATTGGTAATAAATTCAATTAATATCCATAAGTTGAGTCTGTTTTGCCCATGATGGTAATTGGTGAGTGATCTCTCTCAGTCCTTATCTTTACTAATGAACCTTTCAATAGTAAATGAAAGTAAACCTTTCATATTCTGTCTCTCTTTTTACCTTTTGGAAAGAGTAATAAAATGGCTTTGGTGGGTGTCTGGCATTCAGCCAGGGTCAACCCACTACAGTCTTTTTGATGCCCAAAAAGCAGAGGTTTTCCAATAGCAATTGGGAGTCATAAGGGGCAAAAAAAGTAATAATGAATCTTTTTCTTCAGCTCTGAATGCAAAGCTAAGTTACACAGACATATTTTCCTCAATGAGTTTCTCTTCATAATTGTTAATTTCTTGTTCATGATGCTTTCTCCAAACATAATATTTGAAATCTCTCAGGATTTAATTTATAATGGACAAACCAGTTGTAATTAGCTTATAATTTTTTTTACTAGTCTAAGATAGGGCTTGGTTTCTTTGACAAACAAACTTTAAATAAACTCCTTGGTTTGTTCAGATTTGTATTGTATATTGTTATGTCCTTCAACTGCTGTAGCCAAAGATAAACTTTGATCTTGGAGGAGCTGGCAAGTACCATGATTCCTCTCAGAGAAGCTAAAGCAGAAACTAGACACTAAATTTTCTCCTACTCTATTGGAAAGACTATAGCAAACCTCTGATTTTTTTTTTTTTTAATTTTGGGTTTTCTATCACTGTTAATTGTCAGAGCCTGTATCTTCTCTGTCAGCTTGGTCTTTCAATTAATTATAGGGAAAAAGATTACTTTTTCACACCAAAGTGTTGTGGCTAGCACAAGGGCTCCCTGCCAACATCTGATGACTCATCTTACCACCCAGCCTTCAGAGAGCACATTCAAGACAGAAACTGGGCTGCCGTAAAATCAGTGCTTTGAAATGGATGGCACTGGGGAGTGATGCCATACATTGGGATTTCTCAGACCTGAAAGGACTGTATCCTTTCCTGCCATCCTGTATCAAATAATGAGAAAAGAGCAGTACCTAACTCCACATATCTGCAGGAAGCAAATACTGAATGTCTAGGAAAGGCTTATCTGTTGGTGTTCTGCTCCAGTTCTTGAGGAGGCTGTGGTTAATGTAGTAGGTTAATGTAGAAAGGCTTGTGTTTAAACTGAGTCTACCTTTGCCACATCAGGTCAGACAGTATTGGATGGAAATTCATTCTGACCATGCTTGATCTCTGATTTGGTCCTACTGATGCAAGCAAATCACCACATTTGACAATGAGATTAATAAGTGATTGGAGAGTATTCAAATATTTGAATGTTAATTATTTTCTGATAAATAGAAATTCATAGAAGGACGAAGATCTACCTGTTTCCTGACTTCCTCTGCTGTGCCAATTTCTCTAAACCCTGACTCTTTCCCTGATCCACTTATTTCCAGATCTGTGCCACCTCTGTACTGGAGTACTACCCTGGAGTGGTATGTTTCAGACATACAGAATTTTATAGTTATTGTTGCTTCTCTATATATTTTTTATAAAGATATATATTCTTTATGCATTGCATACCCCAAGTTTAGCAAACATGTATGATGTGCTGTTGTTCACTGTCTGAAATTTAGTGTTAGGTTCTGATGTTAACCTATAACTATATATCCAAGAGAAATTCAACTGAGAGTACTGAGGTGAACTTACACTAAAATTGTCAGAGATCTCTTGGAGTCAGTTAATTCAAGCTGGGAGAAAATGAATGGGGAGAAAACATAGTAGAATTGATTTAATTAAGAGATCTCACAAATAAATTCGTTTTTCATTTTTGTTTTTGTTGATATTAATGTTTTATCATAGTTGTTATATAGAAAATGGAGAAAATAATAATAATAAAATGAATTTACTATTAACCATTGGAAAAATATTCTTTATTCATTCTTTAATCTGAAATATTCAAAGAAAATACTTCAAGATTTTTAATTTGTCTATCATATATTACACTAGTACAGAAGTTTGTCTCTTTTACTGCTGGATTGTTTGCGTATTTTCTTTTTATATAAATGCAAATGTAGTACCAGAATATGCTTATTTTTAATCAGTTTTCCTGTTGGCAGCAGAGCTAACCAAAATCCATGGTAGATTTTATTTAAACAGAGTCTACCATATTTACTCTATTAAGAAACCGGGAAAACTACTCAATATATCTAAACTGGAAGTTGTTACTACTTAACTATAGTAAAAAAAATCATAGAATGGTTTGGATTGGAAGAGACATTCAAAGGTCATCTTGTCCAATCTCATCTGCCATGGACAGGGATATGTTTCACTACATCAGGTTGCTCAAAGCCTTGCCTCCAGTCTTGAGCACTTCTAGGCATGAGACATCCACATCTTTGGAAAGTCTCTTTTGCTACCTTTATCTTGAAAAAAAAAAAAAAAAGAGTCTAGCTTATATCCAATCTAAATCTACCTGTTTTTAATTTAAAACAATTATCGCTTGTAATGTCAGTACAAGTCTTTCATTGAAGGGGAAGCTAGAGCTGGAAATACTACTCTTTAGAGGAAAGTGATTATGTTACAAGATCTATTGCAGAGTTCATTCTTTACTACCTTCTCCTTCCACAAGTAGGCTGAAATAATTGCACCTCGTTTTAACCAGTTTATGATATTTGGTTTCTAAAACTGGTCTTAAAGTGACATAAATTTCTGATGGAATAAACCAGATACTATTGAATAAAATATGATCTTTTTATCGGTTTCATAGATTTTCAATAAGTATGCATTTGAAAGAAGAGGAATTTTTTGTCTTCAGTTTAGGAATCTTATGTTCCAAAAATTCAGAATTTGTAGTAGGAAATTAAATAATTGTCGCTTTTTCCTCAGCCCTTTTAATATTACTTTTCAACTCACATTTTCATAAAATAACAGAGTACAATAAAACGGTTTCTCCACATTATCTATGGGATTAACATTAATAAAGGAAAATCAAGACTGATATTTTACACAGTGAGTTTATATTCTTCATCTTGTTTTTATAATTAAGCAGTCCAACATCAATATTTATAATGCATTAAGTTCTGTTCATTTATTAAACAGTGGATGATTAAACTAAATAGAACTTTAGCATCTCATTTGACCCTCTCTTGTTCAAGTCTGAAAGATAATATTTGAGTGGAAGTGCAGTTTAATCTGGTTTATAAAAGGTAGTATCCTGATGCCACTACAGTTTCTTTCTCCTTGGAAAGTCAGTATTGTGAATTTCACTGAAATGCAACCCTCCAGCTTTTGCACCCTGTACCCAGGGACCTGTGAAAGGCACTGTATTCAAGAAGCTGATCTTGGACAGGCTGTGTCTGCTCTAATGGGGCACCCACTTAGAGAAATCTAAGAAAAACTTTCTTAAGAATGTGTATGCAATTAATACAACCTGCAATTTAGAGTGCCTCAACCATTTTCAGTGAGATCCAGCAAAGACCCTGTACTGGTCTACTCTGACCTCACTCCCTCACAAGCACAGAATACTTTTACCAATATTTATAGCTCCATTTCAGAACAAAAGTGTTTGCTGGAATGTAGCAGACAGAAAGTCTAGAATACAGGAGACAGAAACTAAATTTATTCCATGATTACACTCACCATTCTGATACGGAAGTGTCTCAAAGTAATTTTTCAACTATTCCATGAAGAAAAGTAATGTATTAACAGGGAGCCTTAAGTTGCTAAAGCTTTTACAGACAATAAATTTGTGACATTTTCTTTTATCTTATTTCCCCAAATGCATATAATATGCCTATGAAATTCTAGCTGTACGCTTTTAATCATTACCAGCTTACCCTTACAAGGTGTCATTGCTGATTGGTGAAGCAAACCTGGTTACAAAAGCACAAATAAAATTGTTTAATCTAGAGGGATGTTCTGTTTATAACAAGTCTATAATCATCAGTACTTTTGCGATTTAGCTGTGACAGAAAAGGCTTGCTTCATAATAAGATCACTAAGTACCACCCTGCTTGTATACGAGCAGGTAATATTTAATTGTTTGGAACATATTGCACATTTATATGCATAGTTCAAACAAAACATGTTAGAAGCAGAATGAGTGACAATTTTGTAATTAAGACCTAGTTTCCATACATATGGAGCTATATCCTAGACATAAATTAAAAAATGGGCAGAGGCTCAACCCTGCTTGATATGATAGATTTTAGTTATTTGTATGTGATACTTAACAAGAATCCTGAAGCTTTTTATGCCATATAAGTACACCTGGAAACTGCTCATCTGATTCATGATGGAAATGAACTGAAATTACTCTCTTGCTACTGACGTGACTTACAAGCTGAATGTGTGGAACATAACATTTCTACTGGATAGTACCTGTAATTAGGAAACCCAGGAGTGCTTTCAGTCTCTTACAATCCCACGCACGATCCAAGTGAGTTTTAGGATAACACCAGGCAACACCTATTGAGAGATGACAGCTATTCACTACAATTTCAGTTATCATAGAAGGAGAAGCTAAGTATGTAGACAGTGATAAAAAAGGGAGTAGCCAATCTTCGCATCCCAGAAAATGAGTCTGCATGCAGTCTTTGCCACAGGAGGATTAATTCTTCTTTGAACCCTGTTCCACTCTTGTCCGCATAGCTTGATGTGTTGTCATGCTATTGAGGCTAGCACAAAAGAGTCCCCAGTTTTTTTGGGCCACCTTTTTTAGAGCCTTAGAAGGTAAGTAAGAAAAGACCTGCTAAACTGCAGGGCATTACAATATTTCAATATTTACTGTATGACTAGGTACATATACCATAGTTTCTTTTTTTTTTTTTGATTTTTTAAAATTCAAGTTTGGCTAGATTATATAATTCAGTATTCTATTCTATTCTATTTTATTCTCCAGTGTATATTCATACATATAAAAGAAAAATAAATATATGACTTCTTACCTTATCAACTTACCTTTCCCTTTTTTTTTTTTCTGTCCAGTGGAAACAGAATCGAATCTAGAGATGAACTCAACATATCAGTGAAAGCTGTGATTTAGTATTTAATTACAGTATAATAAAATTAACCTGATTAACAATTTTTGGAGGTGTTTATTTCGTTTAAAGTGTAAAAATTAAACAACAAAAAAATCAACCCTACCAGATATTGGAAGTTAAATAACATTAGAATGATATTTTGATAAGAATTAATGTCTCTCTAGTTCAGTATCTGGCACAGAACCACAGCCAACAATATATCCTGGGGCAAATTGTAATTAAAACCACAAGAGGCATATGGAGAAACCACCCACTGTCTATTCATCTATGGCTCGAGAGGCTTTCTCTTCCATAGTCATCTTTGCACTTGATAGCTCTCAGTGGCCTGTTCTTCCATGAATTTTCCTGACAGCTTATGAAACGGATTGAAATTATTCATGTTCATGACATCCTGTAGCAATTTTTGCCATTATGAAATTATGCATTGTGTCATGGAGTACTGCATAATGTACGACACTGCTTTGAGAGTGCAGCATAGCCACAGAGCTACTACAAAGGCAGTTGTGAGATGGAGGGGGCTGATCCCTGCCATTAAAGCAGAATCTTAGTGCTGAGACCAGGTCGAAGAACAAGGAGTTGTGCAGAAGCAGCCCCCATTCTGTGAGAGCAAGAACATCTGTTAGAAATGCACTCAGAACTCAGTAGGGGAAGCCTGTAAGGGCAGAACAGATTCAGGCATTCCTTCCTTTGAGCATAAAACCTAAAACGTCACTAGAGAAAGTATGGTAAGCTCATCTCCATGGGGCATTTATTTGTATTATGGATTATCCAAAGCATAACTAAAAAAAAAAAAAAAAGTTTATTTTTATTTCTTGAAATTCACATCTATCATCTGTGGAGATGTGTTTGGGCTTTTTTTTTTTCCTCCACATTATAAAATTTTTTTTAATCTGAAAGAAAAACTATATTAAAAAAATACCAACAAAACAACCAACTTCTGAGATAGTAACCACAATTAATGAGAGATAAAAATGAAAATAACATTGATTTATCTTGCTGTATGCAGATGTCCATAATATGAGATATGCTGATAGCCTTTGTCCTTTTGTTTTTACAGTGAAGATAGTCCTGAATGCATATTTTAAGATGTGCATCACTGTAGAAATTAAAATAGGTGTTTATCTAGCTTTTTTTTTGTCATTCTTGGTTAGCCATTCAAAACTACCCAAGTCCCTGCTTAACTTAACCGGAAAGTCTCACAAGAATGTACTTTATGAAGAATAGTAATTAAAGACAAAATAACTGAGACTCAGATGAGCAGAATTCAAATAGTAATCCTAGAAAAAAGTAAACATATAATTCAGCAAAGATGCCTCTAGTGGTAGACAAACATAGAGTTATCTCAAAATTTTTATTTATTTATTTTTATTTGGAAATTATATCCAAGGGTGAGATAAAGATTTAGTTTTTAAAAAAGATTTAGTGTTTAATGAAGAAAAAGAATAGATTTTATGGGCTGCTCCTATTTGACAACAAACTATTGGATGTGTCATTTTAGAGTTATATGGTACGAAATACTGCTTTTCCAAACTCTGTGGTTTTGAACTTTCTGTAGCAGGATGCTCTGTCTGTAATGGGGTAAACAACTTGAACAACGTCCTATTTGCAAAGTTATCAGTAGTAAATGAAGAAGGGTGTGTCATGTTGCTTCTGGTGTTGAATTATGCTGAAACCAGTCTGACTCATCAATCCCAAAGTTAAACATCCTTATAATAAGGTGAAGAAGCGGTACACCTGATAAAATACCCGGATAAGCCAACAAAAAAATTGCACTTCTGAAAAAAAACATTTTGATGAAGAAAAAACCCCAAACCCTAAGTATGCAAGAGACTTGCAGCTAGAGAGAGAGAGAGAGAGAATAAACAAAGGAGTTTAGGTTTGAATTAGATGCTCAGGCAAGATTGTAGGTGTTGTAAATATACATGATTGAAACCTTTAATCATCAGGTTTTCCTTTGGTTCTTAGGGACAAAAATCATTGAAGCAAGATGGAGGTTTTTTGCACTTCTCTTTAATTTTCTTACTTCAGTTCTTCTTCTGCTGAATGCCCAGGGCAGAAGTGCCACTTTGCATGTTGTACTTAGTGGTTAGATAGCTGTTGTCTGTTGGTGGGAGTTAAGATTTGCATTTGTATTTCCTAATGCTCTTTGCTTGTAATTCATGTAATACAACATTTCATTAAATGTAAATGTCGTGTAAAACACTTTAGACATTCAACTGGAACAAGAATTTCGTGTCTTTGAGCAACAAGGTGGTATGCAAGAACAGAAGGATTGTAAAAGGCTGCTCAGATCATCAGAAGAATAAAATTATATCATATGTATTATAAGACATAAAGTCAAAGTCAGTAATTGCTCATGAAGCAGAAAGAAAATAATCTAAATTCATCCATTACAAATGAGGATATTTGCACGAAATCTGTTGACTTAGTGAAACCATTATTCATTAATATTTAAATTGTTCATGTGTAAATTTTTTCATCTGTATAAATAGATACTTCCCTGATTTTGTTGAATAAGAACAACTCTGAATATTACTATACTTTGTGACATAATATACATGCTTAAAACTGTTGTTGCTGATACTGCATATGATGAATCAATTGAATATATTGCATTTTTTGTTAGGAGGGCGTCATAGAGCAACTAAATTAAAGTATAAAAATGGCCTCTACATTTTACAATTAACTAAACTATTTGCATTGCAAAAGTGTAAAAAGCAACTCAAAAAAGACAATGCAAAGACCTAATCACCAAAGAAATCTGAAGAGCTGAGACAAAAGAAAGTTATTCCTTACACTTTAGATGTTTTTGTTTTTATGAAACAGTAAGTGCAAAGCATCCTTAAATAAACAGTATGATTTTTATATATTGCCCCATTCTTCCCTAAGCCTAAATTTTTACATTTATTCACTGCTCCAATATCATGCAGATGAATGAAGATGAGTTTGGCCACACCCGTAAGGGGGAGTTTGTGGAAGTGAAGCTCTCAGTAGCAGCCACTGGCAGCAATGTCTGGGCAATGAGGGCAGGAGAGCCACTCTGCCTCATCTTGCACTGGGGTTGGTTTATTGTACCTTGCAGAAAGTTGGGAAAAGGCAAAGAAGGGATGTTTTCCCAAAGGAAATGCCATTGGACATGTTTCAGGCACTTCTTGAGTGAGTATTAGTGCTTTTATTACAGAAATTACACTTTTGAAAATGGTAGTGACAAAATGAAACCTCACTTTGAAAGATCAGATCATGGTGTGTCAATAACCATAAAGCAGGCTATAAGCCTTGGCCACTGCAAAAAACAGAAAAATTACTTAAAAAAAATTTCTAAATTAATATTTCTCACATATAAAACATCATCATCATCATCATCATCATCATCATCATCATCATCGTTATTATTATTATTATTATTATTATATATTTAAAATAATAATAATAATAATAATAATAATAATAATAATAATAATAATAATAATAATAGTAGTAGTAGTAGTAGAAATACCATTTATTAGCTCTGTCTTAAGTTCAGGTATGGGCTATAGACAAATAATTTATCTGAGTCTCTATAAAATATTTTGACAGGGGGAAAAAATTCACTAAATCTAAATAATATCCAAAACAATATTATTTTTTTATTTTTTTGTCTAAGACAGGGACCAGTATACGAATATTTTACATTCCTAACTCAAATTTAAATTGAAAATAAGGAAGTATAAAATGGTTATCAAGGTTTTCCAAAACACTTGCTGTATAGAGATATTTTATTTCTAATACACAAATATAATGCTTTAAGAACATAAGATTTAATGTATTTTTACATGGATTTCACTACTTTTCGGAATGACATGGGTTTTCAAAACTTCTGTGTGAAATGACACCATGCTATATTTTTAATTCTATACATTTTTGACTATTTTTTCTGCTAACAAACTCAATTTCTGTAGGTTGCCCTTAATATGTTCACTGCAAACTTTAATTTACAGCTGAGATTTGCAGATCTGTTTTGCTATTTTTAATTTGTATTTAATTATGGGTGGGTTTTCTTGGTGGTTTTTATTATTTGTTAGTTTTAACTTTATTTTTATCTCAGTGCATTTTTATTCTGTCTTATTCTTAATATTTAAAAAAATTAAAAATATATATTTTACTTGATGGATTGCAGATTAATAATCTCCCTCTAATCAGAAACCAAAAAAGCTTTGGGGGGCAAATTAAAATCAGGATGTACTTTCTTAAAATATTGCATATACATAATTATACTGTAGGCAAATATCACAATAAAACTAATTTTTATAATAACTCTAAATTTCAATACAGAATTTCATACTATGCTCAGATTCTTCTCAATTCCCTAATGTCTCTTCCATTGTGAACAAAACATTTGAATCCTTGGATAATTTGCTTTGTTATTTAGTTTTCATAATTTTCTCCAGCAACAGCAAAGTACAAATGTTATCAGAAATACTTTTCATGATCTAATAAGGAAGCAGATATAGCCATACATGCAAATTAAATTGTACTATATAATTTAAGAAAGATTGTGGTCTGAATTTATTTTCTTTTTGTCACTGTGTCATCAATCAGTTTTCTCCCTCAAAAAATTTCTTTTTTTTCTTTTTTCTTACTTTCTTACTTTCTGTTTCTTACATGCTTCATACTCTTATGGAAACACTAAGATATCCTGAAGCAACAAGTCTGAATACAAATTATCTTTGCATGAATACAATTTAGTCAGTATAGAGTTTGAATAAAGACCACAAATTCGGACTTCAAGTTGCAATCTCTTAAATTCAGGAATAACTGCTGCCTCTGATAACATTGTTTTCTCTAGTCTGTGTTAGAGTTTGTTATTTTTCTCTATGGAAAATGATACAATTCTTAAGGCAAGCATAAATCTTTCATTTAGTAGAACAGAAGGGAAGGGGAGAAGCTGAGAAAACTCAACTTCCCTTGTCTGCTCACTTCATTGTTGGGCTCTGCTGCTACCCAGAATTTTTGAGATTGTGTGAGAGTAAGGGCAATGACTCCTTTTCCTACCAAGAGACTACTGCTCGTCCATATAAAGTTTATTTGCAACACATTTTTTTGCCAGCAAATATTGGTATATATCAACTAAAATCAATGTCAACGGAATCATATTTCCATGACATTTCATTTGATAATCTAATAAGTCTTTAAAATTTGTTTATTTTTTTTGTAATTCTTTTTTTCAAGTACTTTTTTATTATAAGAGCAGATATTTGTTATTAATTCATTATTTTAATGATTTGTGGAGTAAAAAAATAAATTACCAACTGCTTTATATTTTGTTGATATAAACATACCAACGATTTCAGTGTACCTAACTATAATCTAATGTACAGAATGTATCTCAAGAAAATTCTTTTTTTGGTGAAATGAAACAGGATTCCCACTGGCTGGAAGTTCTGATTTTGGTCACTTTCTTTAATGTTCTTTTTAACCAAGATTTCTATATTGTTAGGAGTTCTTTTTGTTCTGAAATATGGGAGCACGGTAGAATAGCCAACATCCTGCCTGTAGCACCAGCAATAGCCAGTTGATAGCCTTTTGCCTGTTCAGAGGTGGGTAAACAGCAAAATTTAGCTCCAAAGGCCAGGAAGATTTCAGGAGCAGAATTTGCCTTTCTGCAAGCAAAAAATCTTCCTGGATGGTCTCCCTAGACATACCACAAGTGAAGGGAAGCAGAAAAGAAGCACCAGCTGTTGTTACCCACTGCTTACTTTCAGTGCTAATGGTCAGTCCATACCAAGCTGGCTTGAAGGATGACCTCAACTGGACTTGTTCGCCTTCCTTAACAATTAGGTCATTGCTGATGCTGTGATTGGTGAAGTTTTTTCTTGTCACCATAAGCTTCCTGTTTCCCACATCTTTGGAGTCTTGTTCGGCCATTAAGCCCTTCTTTCATCCTTGGGTTGTGTGACCGAAAGTTTTCTCCTCTACAAAATGTCTGTGAAAAGTGTCACTCTCCTGTTCAGCATCCTGACACAATGCAATCTGCTCCCTCCTTCTCCTGCACTTCCTGCTGTCATCCCAGAGCAGGAGGGGCACCAGGCACCCCTGCAGTCCCAAGCCTATGTGCAAGCAGTCACCCTCTGCTGCTCCTTCCAAGTCAAGGTCTCCAGTTTGCAATGGGTACTTTCTACAGCTGACAAAGAATGGAGAAATGGCCACAGTCCATCACCTCTTCAATCACAGAGTCCCAAACTGTCTGGAGCAGAACTTCTAGACCCTCTTCAATTCTCTGCCCTGCTGATATCTGTGTTACCTGCTCTCCTGCATATCACCTAAATGGTTTCTTCTCAAAGCAGATGAAGCACAGCCAGATGTTCCTCTCTCAACTGTCTGTTACAGACTACTGCTGTTCCTTTTGAATCAAGATATGTTCAGGAAATATCCAGTAGAAATTGCAAGCTGCAGAGGTCCCTATAGATTTCCAGAAGTAACTAAAAATAGGATCCTGATTAAAGAAAGAGAGACCAATCAAAAAAAACCCAAAAAAAACCCAAGCAAACAAACAAAACAAACAAACAAGCAAACAAACAAAACTAACAAACCAAAACCAAACCCAAACCAATTAAAACAGAAGTAGAAAAATAGTATTAATAAAACAAGAGACAATTAGGAAAAAACCTACAAGCTATATTTTGCCCACATTCTTCAGGTCATCTATAAAGCATTTCAAGTAGGTTGTGTATGTCTATTTGCACAACAACAATTTTGGTTTTTGACTTCTGGTGGAAATAAAAAAAATCTATGTGAATTGAAAGAGAAACAGATTTCTGCTGCCCTTTTCTAGAAACATTGGCAGTTTTATGAGATCATGAAACTTTGGCTTCTCATCTTTCCTCTTTATTTCACTCTTTGCAATGTACTGTGACAGGTAATTTCAAAACAACAAACAAAAAGATTTTCTGATGATTGTGGGAAAAAGAAATTCCTATTGAAAGAAAAAAAAAATGCTCATAATTCACTGCTAAATTTTTTGTCATTTCTATTGTTAAAGGGTCAGAAGACCAAAACTCAATGTGAGATCAAGGATCTGGCCACATACATCATAGTAGAAAGAATCATCAGAGGAGGCAGGTTAATAGCCCATTGAAACACTCTCATTAGTACAGTAGTTCCTTTAGACTCCTGACATTTGTTCTTCACTTCATCCAGTCTTGGGTGATCAAACATTTTAAATTCCATTCATAGTTCATTATGCATTAAAAAAAGCCCACAAATTTTGAGTTGGGAAACTACAAATCTCCCAAATTAGAAAAAGAGCTATGGTAATTTAAAATCATTTCATATTGCCTGAGCTCACTTTCAAACTCAAGTACTTATAAAAAAATTTAAGTAGTTTAATAATTTTACACACCTCCAAATGATGTGTAACTTGAGCTCTAATCTTTCTGAAGTACATTTTCAATGCTTAAGAATACATGATAATTTTTCTAAGCACAGAACTTAAAGGCAGAGGAGAAAGACAGAAATTAGAAATCTGTGTTGATTGTAGGCCAATCAAAAATAAAAGATGCAAGATACTGAAGTCTGCACATATCAGGTAGAAAGGTAGTCTCAGTTAGCATGGCACCATCTGAATAATTGAGACTTTTAAAATACCATGCATCACAAGAAAAAAATAAGGTTTTATAATATCATCAGGATTCTGAAATACCCTTCTAGTTTCTTTACATGCTACTTTTAATACTCAGTAAACTAGTAGGAATCGGTTATTTAATAGTGAAGGGGTTAATTAGTCAAATTTGTGATGCTCTAGCTTAAAGCTCCTTTATTTAAGGGTCTCTGGCTATTACTTTGGTTCTTTCTCTATTATCTTCTTAATGATGCTGTGGTTTGCTTGAAAAACTCCCATATATTTCTAATAGTTCTAGTCATATTTTGCAAATTCTCTGAGATATTAATTAATTAATTACCACTGATCCTATTTCCTCCTGTTAAGTGCTTAGTAGCCAGAAAGTGAGGAGAAAAGAAGGAGGTTAGGCAGGAAGATTTCTATTTGAAGCACTTGTACAGCTCAGTAACAGGGTTTGTGGAGTCTCCGTTATGTTGCCTATTAAATGATTACAAAGAAAGGTATTTGGAGCTCAATTATTTGTTATTGGCACTGATAAGAACCAAATTGAAAAAAAAATTCTAAACAAGGTGAAATTTTAATTTGTAATTAATCAGTTTTCTTCTATTTCTTCAAGCTGCTATTATTTGGAAAGTTAGCACTTAATGCACGACTGTTAAGAGTCAGATCTCATCTGAATTCAAGCTTATGTGCTGGAGAAACAAAAATGTATGCATATAGTAAAGTTTTTATCACATTGGTAGATGTTATCTAGTGCTTTGTACCATGTAATATTAGAATGAGAGAAATTAATTCCTGGTATAGAGGTTTTTTAAATGATACAATGCTTGTGCCTTGTGAAGGCTGGACAGAGTTAAAGAATAAAGTAGGTATTTATTAAAGGCTTCAATGAATACACCTTGGGCAGCACAAGAGCCCAGCCAGGGCTACACCCAAGATGAACCCAAAATGGTCACAAAATGGACAATTGGTCACGAGGTCTCTCGCTTTTATAATTAGCATTAGCATATTGGAGTTAATTGTCCAAGTATAGCTTGAGGTTATGAAGTCACATCCTTCTTGTTTTTCTCTCTTTAGTCCATGTTGTTTATGTTCTTAGGCCTGAAATTTGTGTGGTTGTCCTTGGTCTCAACCTAAGAAAAGGAATTGTTCTGTCTAGCTGCTCTCTAAAGAGATCTCACTATCCCTTAATACGAAGCTGCAAACTATGCACTAAAACAGTACAGAATCTGAAAAATATAAAAGCTAAAACCTAAGGCTTTGAAACTGATATAATTAATTATGCACTATTTTTGCTGCTTTTAAAGATAATTTTATGTTTGAGGAGGATGAAATATCCAAATTTGAGAATAAAAGAACTGGTTTTTGTTTGTGATGTTTTTTTTTCTTCTTTTTTTTTCCCTTTTTTTTTCTTTATTTTTTTTAATAGATGAAACTTTAGTGATCTTAAAACAAAACATTATTTTATTTTAAACATCTCTGCTGGGTTTGATTGATCTGGACCAAAAATGGGCCAAGGCAATTCTAAAATTTTTATCACTATTATAAGATATCTAGATCTATACAAAAGTCTAATATAGAGTCTAATGGAAAGTATAGATGATATATATCTGCTTTTACTGTAGATGCCATCAAATGAAGGCTGGTATAACTGTATGATGAGCATGCTGTTTATCTGCAGAAAGGAATCCAAGAGTATTTGCCTTTCTCTCCTCAAATAAAAAAAATACATCTCCTAGAAATTGTTTCAGGCATGGTTCATTTTATACAGATTCACATCAGTTTAAAGGAAAAAACAAACAGAAACTCAGTACTATGAATGCAAATGCAAGCAGATGAATTAAGGAAACAATCAGATGTGGTTTACTCGGATACGATTTTCTGCATATAATTTAAAAGCAGTCATTCTAATAAAACTGCAAGTTTCACCAGTAGAACTGATATTACCTCATCTTACAGAGCACTTTTTAAAGAAACTAAGTAGTTAGTAATTAAATGGTGTTTAACTTCCTGGGAAACCTTTATCCTCTTCTCGGCAGTTTTCTTTCCTTAAATATTTACGGTTTTCCGTTTGATTCAGAAATAGTAACATTCTAATTGTTCCTTCATATATGAATAGATTTTTTCTGTCTTATATGCAAATCTACTTTAAAAGATTCCATTACTGTCACCTGATGACATTTTTTATGCACAACAGCTTTGTAGAGACTTTTTTCCTATGTAGGATATAAAGCAACCAGAGCATTTAAGAGGTCTGGGAAAAAGACTTGCTTGCTCATTGACAAGTGCAGACTGTCACACTGATTATTCATATGAAAAAGGTAAATTATCATGTTTTTATTTTTTTGCTGGCTCCAGAATTCTTCAGTCAATTGTGCTTCTAGAAATAATCTTTTTATTTGAATTGCAATTGCTGAAAACATAAATGAGGAGAAAAAAAACCCCAAAACTCTCAGCATAAGAATATCTAGTTGTGTCCTGGTTTTTACATATTTCCCCTAGGTCTGGCAGTACTCATCATAGAATCAAAATAAGGCAAACTTAAGATGATCTTCACTCTTTGGGACCTTTCCTGTACCATGGAACAGGGAAGAGTGCTGATATTACAATGCTTAAGAGCTGTGTCTTCTCCTCTTACCCTTGGTCTTACAAATTATGAAGGGAGAAGAAAATTATGGAGGGAGTTCTGGGTTGTATGTGAATATCTATATGAAATTATGTGAATGCCTATATGAAAAAAGTCTGACTTGATTAAAAAACAAAAAGTAATATACTTAAGTTTCCAGGAATTAGATAGGATTCTTAAAAAAATTTCCCTACCTAGTTGGCTATGACCCACTGAAACTGAATTAATTGAGATTGAATAAAAATTTTTTATATCAGTGTAAGGGTCACTCTTCAAATAGAATGTGGCATGGAAAATCAAAATCTGATTCATAACTTAAAAGTAAGTATTTTACCAATAAAATTGTATTAATATAGTATTTCAACTCTACTGACCCAAATTTAGGTGTCTACAAATAGAGCCATATAGCACACCATATGTAGATATGGATTCCAGGGTGTCCTGGACAGCTCTTCAGACACCATCTACTCTTTTCTAGTGCATCAAGTACAATGATACCTAGATAATCTATACACACCTGGACCTAGGTGTTGAATGAGGAGCCTATTCACATTTTTGTCCAGTTCTATCCTCCTCCTCATATTTGCTGGCTTTGCATGTTTTGGAAAGAGTTTTTTTGAGATTTATATGTTTGTATGTCTAAGTTCTCCAGGGCAATATCAATACCATGTGTGCTTGACTAAATATGTAAAGTCACTTCTACTTTTAAAATAATATATCTATAGAACTTTTCCATTTCCCCTATTTTACTGATACTGATAGTATATGGAAACTTTTTTTATAAAACACAAAAGGCAAAGCAAAAAAGGCCTCCATATTGACTTATTTAGGTAAAAAACCCCAGTGTATATAAATGCAATCAATAACAGATATAGACATTGGTTTTATAAACTGGTTGCTGGTGTAATACATAAAAATTAATACTATGTAAGTCCATGAAGGATTCATCTTACCTCTTAGCTGGCATTGCAGTACAGATATTTGCTTTGTTCACTTTCTGTCATGCAAGCAATGGAGTGGTGGAAAACCCAGCTAAAACTCAGCCAGCAAAAACAGCTACAAATTGTAAAACCTGATCAGAAGAGAATGATGAAAAGAGAGTGATTACATTGGAAGAAACACAAAGTTATCAGCCTGGCGCATTATACACTTGTGGTGAGACTTATGCAAACTGCAGCCAGGATTTCTTTACAAAGATAAGTAATGGAGATAACAATGACTGTTAAATACAACTTTAGGTGGCACAAAAGCTCTGTCTTTTACTTGAACCTCTCCTTCGTCTTCAGCTGTGTTTTGTTAGTAGTCCCAGAGGGCACAACTGTATAGTTTTAGGTACACTGCAAGGTTCCATTCAGGAACACTTCATCTGCAAATGAACATTTAGTGTATATGCTAGATTGCATTTTGCCTCAAGTGAAAAAAAAATATATTCTTGAATACTGACATCAGGTTTTCCCTGTTAACTGCTTTACTCTATACAAATATTTCTAAATGTCCAGTCTGAGTGAATGTAGACAAGGTACAAGCTTTTATATAAGCATGTCCATACTGAGTTATGTTACATACCACCAAGCACAATTTTCTATGGTTACCAAAAGTTGTATAGGAATAAGAATATAAAATATTTTATTTCAGAGATTGTATATGATGTTTCTTTCCTTTTCTGTAAAATCATTATATACTTTAACAGACTTTATGTGCCTGATCATAACCTGAGATTATTGCTACCCATGTAGATATCTTTCAGCTTCTATTTCTACATACTGATTGCTATCTTGTGATTGTATCTAAGAACATATATTCCCTTTACAAGTATTATGAATTTGTTAACAACTATGTTTCTAAGTTTAAAATATAAATAATGAGCAGAAGCAGGTCTAGCATCAGGACAGTGATATTGAATACTCATATTATGCATGTATTTTTTATTCTTCTAAAAGAGCTAATAGCTTTTGTTTTAAAAAATATATTCACCAAGAAAAATCTATATAGGATCTGATTGTATCTATTCTAGGCATTTAGAAATACATTTTAGATACAATTTTTCAGAATCTAAGCAAAGAATAAAGTTACACTAACCGACTTATAATTATTTACATTCTTCTTTCTTCCTTTTAAATAAAAACTGCTCTTTCCTTTTCTACAATCATATGAAATCTCCTATATTTCCTATAATTATGGAAAATATAATCACTGATGATCAAAGATAACAGTAGCCAGATTGGAAAATATTTCCAAATATTGTTTTTCAAGTCTTAAACCTGGCCTACAAAACAATTTATATCACATTACATTGTAAACATAACTTTGCTTTGAAATGCCAGTGTTCTTGAAATTAACCTTATGACATGTATGGGTCTAACTCCCCCTTTTGTGGATAGCTACGAAAATAATTTCAAAACAGCAGCCTTCTTCAAAATTTTCTTTTAAAATTTATTCTTACCTGTTTAATGCTCAACCTGCTTTCTTCTTACTTTTCTGTTTGCTAAAAATTCTGCTGTGTGAACCACAGTAAATAAGTTCAAATCAGCTATAAATAGCATGTTTAGCATTGCTACATTGTCCTAACCTTGATAGTGGTTCAGATTGTCATTTGTGCAAATTGCTTTTCTTTGAAACACAGTTTTTATGTTTCCAGATTGTGAAGTCTGCCTTAAAAAGCAATTGTGTTTCTTAGTGTTTTAAAGACAGTTTGAAATCACTAGCTAGAGCCATTACCATTCTCCACTGGACCTAATGTCCATGAAAAATAGAGAGTCTATTTCAACCACAGTATAAAAAGAATAAGTGGGATTGGAAAATTTACAAGGCTTTTATCCTATTACTTCTCTTAATATTTTTCTTAGAATTAAAGTCATAAGAGGTTCTCTTGCTGCAACAAACCAGAGAGATGGCTGGGGACACTCTCCCTCAAATTAGAAGGAATTGGTTCAATACCATTAATGACTTCTGGAAGCACTGAGTAATTGTGTTGTTGCTTTGTCCATGAAATTAATTCCTTGTTGAAGCAAAAAGCATGTCATCTGTGAGAGGAAAAAAAAAAAAGACAACAGAAATATTTTTTCTTTCTGTTTTCACTCCAGGAAAATATTTATGTACATAAAAGTAATAAAAAATGCAATAAAACATAAACATGCAATGGTTCTTACTTCAAAGAAGGGGAGTGACCTATAAATCTATTTCCTTTGCATGTAATAAATCTGATCATTTATATAATATAAAAGATATTAAAATGTTTACTCAAGTACCTAGATAATATTTTTGTCTAAAGACATGAGACAAAATTAGTTAGGAACTTATAATGAAAACCGCAACTTTATATATAATAGACTGGTTTTCAGGTGGGTGCTGAAATGACTAAATTTAATCCAGAACTTCCTAAAAATAATATTTTTTTTTTTAAATTTTTCTTCTTGATATAATGACATGAAGATAATAGAAGGTAAAACTATTCTCTTAGTTTCTTCAAGAGATTGCTATGTACTTTGGCCAGGTGCTATTCTCAGGTAGTCTGATTTTATATCATTTTTTAGAATGGATTACTGTGATGTTATTCCTGAATCAAAATATTTTAGTTAGGATCAATTTGTTGTGAAATTAATTTAAAAAAAAAACAAAATTAGAATGTAATTACTTTTCATTATAATTTACAGTCATTTTAGCTGGTCTTGTAGTTTCCACTGTTTAAAATAATGCTTTCATTCCTGTTGCGGTTCATTTGGAAATGCACTGCAACACATTGTCTCTTCTCTTAAAAGTGAGAGGTACCTGTTCTGTTCTATATAACCAATTTCCCTTTTCAAATAAAGCTATACAGAACCCTACAAAAGTCGGGTAAATTGGTGTCATTCATGCATTCTTAAACTTCCATTTCTGTAAATTCTAAATTACAGCTTTAGTTTTCCTGTTTTGCAGGTGCTTTTTCTAAAAATGAGTAAAGTACATATTTTTCTACTGACAGCTATATGAAACAGGCAGAGCAGGAAACTACGATCCACTGCAAAGTGTAAATATACAATTATCTATATAAAACATTGTCTGTAATGTAGATCAGCCAATAAGATTTATAAACCCATGGTATTTACGCTCATGATACAAATGCCATGGATGCATTCGTTCTCAGGCCATGGAAGATTATTAGATAAATAGTTGATGCTTGTGATGGACTTGATACAGCATCCATATTTCAGTACCATCAATTTGAAATTAAATTGAATAGTTCAGGTTTTACTGCAAAACAATGTAATATATAAAGGAATATCTTGTGTCTGTGGTTGGGAAATCACAAGTTTATTTGCTTTTACCCTTCCTGTCTTCTACACAATCCCACTGGATAAGGAATGAATGAGCAGCTGTTTGGTATTTGGGTGGCTGGCTGGGGATAAACAATGATACCTTTAAAGGCTCTCTCCCACCCACTCTATGAGTCTATATTCTGAATTTTTTCCATGTGGTTTTGTGTTCCTTCTTTGTACTCTTCATTCTGGCATTCTATAAATATTTATAAAACAATCAAGCTACTTGAAACTTAAAGCAATATTTTTTTGGGAAAAAATTACATAAGAAAGGGTTTTCAATGGCAGGTGTAAGAAAATTAAGTGTAACTTATCAAAGATCATTTGTTCAGGGCCATCATTTGTCTCTTTTCAGAGGAAGAATATTTAATTCAGAAAATTATAAAGCAATATGGTAGAGCTTAAAATCCTTTGAGACTATAATAGGTCTCAATATAATACCTTCATTCACTTAATTCAGGACTCCAGATTTTCTATTTTGCTATAATTTGAGTGGAGTGGGATATCAGACACATGATTCATTTGCACATAAATAATTGACAGACTAAGAGTACAAAAACATATGCACATTTTCTAACAAAGTTATTAAAAATATCATTACTTGTTGAAGTATTCATTCTTCTCTATTATCAGAGGGGTTTTTTAACTAGATTTTAATAAACTCTTACAATTTTGTTACAAAATTAGAACAAAATTCTTGTAACAATAGGGTAATTCTTATTATTTTCTTATTATAGTATTAGCCCAATGAACATGTGATTCTTTCACATTGTGGTACACTTATTTTTGCAGTACAGTTTAGTTTAGATTATAAACTTGGGAACGCTGATAGGAATTTTACATTAGAAGACTTTTTTTTATAGCAAATCCACTTTCCTGAAAAACACATATACTACCACTACACTTTTTTGTTGCTTAATTAAAATATATGTCTTCTTTTTGTCCTCCTCTGTAATTACTTTCCTCACTTTTACTGTGTTTTGCCACATTCTTTCCAGCATATGACATTGATATATGAGCAGCCAGTGGATGAGCTAATGCTCCATGCCACCTGAGTCACCTAGCAGGTAATTTCTTCAGGCAGTGAACACCTGACCTACATTTTGAAGGAACCAGGTGGGTCAACTTATTATCCTATAATTCTCTGGGTATTTGGCTAGTAGCTAAGCAGCACTGTAAGGAATCAAATTCTAGACACCTAACCAATGTCTTCCTTATTTTAAAGTGATCGCTGTTTCTTAAAATTGTCTTATGAATTTCATTAGTCTTGGTATTTACTGGGTTATTTTTTATGAGATTATAAATACATTATGTGATTCTAATTTTCACAGGATGAAGATACTGGTAGTCTTCTGACTGAATATTTTAACAATGGGGCTAAAGAACTATGAAATAGGATTAGTATTTCCTTTGCAGAAAGCATTTAAAGAAAATTAATCTCCTGTTTGCTACATAATCCCTTCTGACCAGCAATATTTTTAGAGTTATCTCTGACATGCTTTACAAAGAGTACCTGGTTTCCTAAGAGCTACCAGTAATGCAGTTCTGAGAGGCAAGGTCTTTGTTCTAAACCTGAGCCCACAATAGATTTGCCATGCATCTGTAACGTTTTTATAAGTATTATAAAGTATAAGAATGACTCACATTGTGAGTGTAAATATTATTGAAATACTCTGTAAATACAATTCTGTATCAACTAAAACTTTTCTAGACAGAAATCTGATAAATTCTATGCATCTTCATTTCCTGACTCAAAGGTAATGATGGAAAAAAAATTCAATTGACATCTTTAGGATTTTCAAGACCGAAGATGGAAATTACTCTATTTATTTGCTTCTACTATGTATTTAAACTTTGTTTTAAGATTTGTCTTTACAGCATCTTCTTTATTAATCAGAATATAAAAATGTTTAAGGCATATTTCATAGTGAGAGATTTATTTAGAATTGTGTATTTAGAAATGAATAATTCTACCATTTAGAAATGGCAGTATAATAATTCTGTATTTAGAATTATTCTGTATTTATTATAATACAGAATTAATAATAATTCTGTATTTAGAAATGAATAATTCTGCCAAGCAGTAGGGATCATACAAACCTGCATCAAAGTAAATGCAGTAATTACCTATTTTTTTTGTTGTTGTTGTTTACCTTATGATTTAATGAAGATCTTTTAATATGTGTAAACTCTACTCACTTGTAAAAAATAATAGGTTAAATTTTAACATTCATATGAGAAACCCTTGTAACCATTTTTATGGAGGCTCTCCTCCAGATATACATTTTATTATATTTATTATGTCCTCTCCTCTGATGCAGATTTTCTGAGGATTTGATTTCAAAGATATCTTTGGTATCTTTCATACCTTTATTGATGCGCTGTGTGAGTTGTATGACTGAAAAGCAATAGCTAAAAAAAAAAAAAAAAAAATTACTGTGATTAAATTCAGGAATTATTTCCTGAGTCTCAACTCTGCATTTTTTCTCATGTATGTATTAACATAGGTAATAAGTAATATACATACATTTCTGGAAACCACCTCCTCTTGACAAGTAATAAAATTATCACCTATGTGGTGTCAGCTGGAGGTGCAAGTGATCCTGTAGGGAAACATTGATTCAAAGCCCCACAAAATATAAACATTTTGATGAAACAGAACTAAAATTTACTAAAAATATTCAAATCTATTGAAGTATGCGTAAAACTGCAATATACTGAATGCTTTCTTGGATGAAGTCTTGACAACCAGTGGCAAGAGATACTGATACATGATTTAATAAATTTTTTTTTTTATGAAAAAGTGCTCACAGGCCAAGAAAAAATTAATTAAAGTACCCAATCAACAAGGGCATACACCTATAGTTACTATCATTAGTATCTGAGCTAAAATCAAACTAAATCAATACAACTGTTTACAACATTCAACCTTTCTTTTTCTGAATTGAGGTAAGTATTATATTTATGTATTTCACAGGAATATGTTTTATTCAATATGTACTGTCTGTACTGGTGTTGAAGCATTTTTAGTTCAGCAGCTATATCCATGTCAAAAGCATTTTGAAGCATCTTCTAAGCAGAGAGTTATATGTATTTTAAGTCTCTGAAAGAGTAATTCTTTTTCTATCAGCCAATAATTCAAAATGCTAGTTTTGTCAAAGCTCATTTTGAAAATATAGTCTAGAAATGTCAAAAAGGAGTAAGAAAGTATGGGGGCAGTTACCAAAATCTAGGAGATTACATAAAACTTATGTATCTGTACTGCTGTATATCAAGACATCATTTTAACCTAGTGATTAAGGGCAAAGTGTCTGCTGTGCTAGAAACTGAGAATAACATACATATTTAGACAATACTGAGGAAGTAACTAGTTTAAAATAGCTTTCGAAGAGGATACAGTAATTTTTGAGTCATTAGAAAATGATTGCAGAAATATCCAACTAATGAACATGGTTTTCCCTAAGAAAAGTTATGTTTCTCTTTGTCCACTGAATTACTGTGGATGTTATTTTATACATTTTTTTATAAAAATTTATTTTTGTTGGCCTTTATTCATCAAAATACTGAGCAAAATGCAATGTGTAAGTGAAGAAACTTAGATAGTTTTGGCACTGTTTTTCTTACGAGTCTTTTTTATTTAAAGTTTGCCTACCCATCTCAAGTGTCTTTAAGTATTTGAAGCAATAATAGGGTCTCACTAGCTTTTACATTTCCATTAATAGACTTAGATCCACAGTTTTCCTGCTGTGTTTACAAGCAAAGTAACTCAGAAAAAAGACATGTGCCAAAGGTGTATCCAAAGACCATTCTCTTCCCTCTGTAATCAGCTCACTCTTCTATCTCAAGTCTCCTGACTGTTCACAGAACCAAGATGCTTAACATCTATCTTCTATACACTATAATGATATAACAAAAAAAAATTAACTTTGCTTAAGCAAATTAATTTTAATAGCAATTAAATTGACTGCAGATGGCTGTTGCTAGAAAACTAGTAAATTATAAAATAGTTATAGTTACCTCTTCTGCCACAAGTTATATTACAATTTTACCTTGGGCTTTCCACGAAGTGTAATGGTATACATAATATGAATAAATATAAAATTTCATAAAAAATAATTGCTTGAGGGAGGGCCTCTGCACAGTAATTGATAGATAAGTATAAAATATTTAAACTGAGTATTTAAGTGGAATATTAAAATGCACTTTTAATAAAAAAACTGGTATGGGATATTCCCTCTATGATGTGATTAACTGAGACACATGGAAACAAACTTTCCAAGTAGTGCTGTGTGACTATTATTAATGCCACTGACAGCTGAGCAGCTAGATCACTGTGTAAAATGCAATTTTACTTCAGTAATGGCTTACATGTTATGTGAAATTGCCTTAAGAATTAAGCACTTGAAAGAATACGTTTTATGCAAATTTGATACTTCAAAATGGTAGTTGTAATTTTCAAGCTTAAATATGAATAATTATTTTTCTAAGTTCATGTATTAGTCCTAGAAAAAAAATGTTAAGATTGTTGAACAACATCTTCATATGAAGACAGTAAAGACTATATTCTCAGCAGAGTTACTACAAAAATAGTATTTTCGTTCCACCAAACTTCCATTTTGCATTAAAATGTCTGACCTAAATGAGGATGTGGAAAATGTAAAATATACCTAATTAAGACTGTCATGAGGTCTCCTCCCTTGTCCCCTCACGTGCCACCACCCCTCTTTCAGTGGTATGCTTTGACATTTCAGTTTTGAATGAACAATTTAATGAGACTTGCGGTGGGAAAGGACAGTTGAATGGAGTTGAATGGTGAGAAGCTCTTTTAGTTTCATGCAGTGTGAATGGATATAGTGATACTGATGGGATGCCAGCTGTTCATGTACATATAACAGGAAACAGGAGTGTGCTGCTCACATCCCTCACTGCAGAACACACTGCACAACTCCTTGGAATAGAGGATCTTGCAGGCAGATTCTGCTTGCTATTGCAGATTAAACCACCTGTGTGTCTTTGCCTTTACCTAACAGTGCAGGAACACGTTCTCAGGTAAACATCCTTTCTATTGGACAGTTAAAATAAGGAGTAGAGTTGACCATTTTAAGAAATCGTATAATGGCTCAAAAGACCAAAATGTCAACTAATGTTACCACAAGTGTGCTTCACCTTGACTTCAATTATGCTGATTTGGGGTTCCCTGTATCTGAAGGGATGTGCTATTGCCAACACTATCCTCTTTCTTTTACACTGTTAGCTTTATTAAGTGGCCTTTTGTAGAGTCATAGAATGATTTGAGTTGAAACAGACTATTAAGGGACTTCCAGTCCAACCTTCCTTCCTGTGAGCATGGAAATCTGTAACTACACCTGGATGAGGATCCAAACTGACTTTGAATGTTTCCAGGGATGGGGCATATACCATTTCTTCAGGTAACCAGTGTATCCCATCCTCATTATAAAAAATTTCTACCTTATATCTACCCTCTGAATCTACCCTCCTTTAGGTTAAAGTTATTTGCAACAATTCCTACTAAAACATCTGTCCCTCTCTTTCTTATAGGTCCCCTTTAATTATTGTAAGGCCATTATGAGGTCTCTTTACAGTCTCCTGATTTTCAGGTCAAACACCTCCAACTCTCTCACCCTGTTCTTATAGGAGAGATGTTCCATCCCTCTGGTAATTTTTGTGTCTCTTCTCTGGACCCACTTGAAGAAGTCTATGTCTTGTACTGAGATACAAACTTTCAATGCCTTTCTTATAAGGATCTTAACAAGCCAGAGCCTCCAAAAAACAATGACCAGATGTGTGTGTTTGACAAATGCATTTCTTAAAGGAGAAACAAGGAAATCAGCTGTTTGATAGAGCTGTGTTTTGGGAATGGTCTGGCACTCTGGATAGATATCTTGCTGCTAGAACTGCTCCAATAATGGATCTTTAGTTCCTACATGTGGCACACAAAGAGGTACGTTATCTCCTTTATTCTACAAATCTTAAATCCTTTCTGAGGATGAAAATGGCAAGATGGTACAGAACTGGGTACACCTCCAATCAGGCCATAGCATGCTCTAGACAAAAACATGCCTTGGCTCACCTGTATTTCTATATTTTAAAGGTGTGCTTTTTCTTAAAAGTATAATTACATCAAAGGAATTCATGTTAATTTCCTTCAAGATAAAGCCGAGGACATGTTGGTATCACTGGTAATGTTAACTGGGTGATACCTCCAAGATCTTTTATTATGATTGTATGGCTCATCTCATCCCAGTGTGGCACAGTCCGGAAAACCAAATGAAATGTGTTGAGTACACATTCGTACTCAAATGTGATGGCCCTTATCTCAGCTTGCTATTGGTACTTTTATTAATTTGAACTGTTTCAAATGTTTCTTCTTTTTTTCTTTAGTTTATATCTATTTGATGTATTGACAAATCCATGATGGAAGGTATTTTCAGATTATTTTATAGAAATACTTGAAATAAATTCAAAGCTGTACATATAGAAGGTCATAAGGAATTTTTGTAAAACAAACTCTGCTTCATTTGTTTTACTAGTGTACAAGTTTTACATGCACACACAAACACACACTCACACAGAGAAGAGTTTTCTATATATTTGTTCACTTCCCTTTCCATAGTTACTTATTTGCCACCAAATATTAGCACAAATCTTTGCTTAAACACTGTATCACTTTCAACAAAGATTTTTTTTTTTTACAGGAGTAAAAAAAAGTCCTATAAAACTGCAGAGCAGTAAAAGTTTCCTTACTGTTCAGGATGCATATCAAAATTATTTTCAGACTGTGATGCACAGCACATGATCAAAAGGGACACACTGCTTTTTGACACTTTAAAGCAAGTTTGCTCAATCTGGCTGCTTTTTACATAATCATTCATATTTCAGTGATACAAAGGATAGTTTCTTCATGCTAAACTTTGCTCTTCAGCCTTTCAATTCTATAAAAAAAAAAGCCTTTTGTAATCTTATTCTTTTGTTTCTCCTAATTTCATGCTTCAATTAATTTTATATTATTTTTAAATGTTGTTGGCTTTTTTAAAAACAATCTCATGGACAGATAGGAACTAAAGAAAAGTAAAATCCTCTCAATCTCAGTTCAGTAGAAAAGAGAAAAGCTGTAAAAATGCTACACATGTGAGAAAGCTTTTCCCAGTGCTTACACTTTCTAAACACACCAAAAAAAGAAAGAAACCTTGACTTATGTAGGTAGCATTTGGGATGTATGGGGAAGGTTTAGATTGAAGAACCAGAGAAGATGGAAATTGTGATCTTCCTGCATCCTCAGTTGGATGATGCATCTGCACCCAGCTCCCTGAAGCTGTCAGTCTGTCAGCCTGCTTTCAGAATTGGTCAGTGGTGTTAGTATTGCCTTTTTGAGACAATTCTATCCTTGGCTGCTCAGCTTGTGTTTAGGGTGCAGTTGTAATCATTCATCTCATTTCTGTCTTGACACATGCTTGCTCATCCTTGATTTTGGTTCCTGTTCTGGATTCACTTGCCTACACTCATTTATTGTTGTTTGCTCTGCCTTTAGAAGATTAATTTGCAGAAAATACAGTGTATCTGTTTCTTCTATGTAGATGAATTCCTGATCCCGCATGTCCTTTGCAACTCAAGGTTTATCTAATGATCCTGACCACACATATCATCATATTGCAGGCTGAAGAGAGTCAAATAAATTCAAGTTAAAATTTCTAGTAGCTGCCACTTATGTTACCATACTTAGATATGGAGATGGTACTTACGGGTAGTTAGAAAGGTATTATGAATATTCACAGAGTGCATATATGCATCTATATTTTTATCTTGAACATGTTACTATTATTTACCTAATTATGTCTACATATATATTTCTATCTACCTACTCTTTTAACAGGACAAGGTAAATTGAATACCAAAAGAGCCTGAGAAGTGTTGGAAGCCTATTTTATTCATGACATTGGAACTATTTTGAGTCATGTTTAGAAGAGAACCTGTAGAGGACAATATTTTAACCGGCTGTTATCTGCATATGTAGACAAATATACCCTGATTTGTGGTATACATATGACCTTGGAACAACTAAGAAAATATATTTGTCATGGTTTGATGCTGGCACAATGCCAGCGCCCCATGAAAATGCAACCTATCAATTGGA